>NW_011348711.1:0-2982 GCF_000735185.1 Notothenia coriiceps
AATAAAGCTCCTTTTACTGCCACACCGAGAGGAAGTCACTAAATGAGGGAAAAGGGAGGGGGGCAGTAAAGCCAGAGGCTATCTGTCTGTTTACAACCCCTCGTATAACCACTAGAAAGAGAGGAGCGGTATATTGGAGGCCAGATAGCTGAGTGGTGGGCTAATGCGCAATGATTTAGAAACAGATGTCCCTCCTGTGTTGTGTACTCGACTCGTGTTCTTTAATGATCGCTACACACCTTCAAAAGCTGGGGTTTGTTCATGTTGTGGTTTCATTTCATGACTGGACAACACACCTAGTGGCTTAGGGAATGCATGTTTATAAAAGGAGTCAAGTTTATGTAGACCACATTTAAAAAAAATGCACATGTTTTTCAGGGGCTTTCAGAGTTTTAAAGGAGACCTATCATGCTATATTTGAATAATATATTGTTGGGCCATACCTATATAACGTATATTTATACATTTTCTTTTTCAAAATACCAAACAGATCATGCATTTTAGCCATGCCTCATTTCGCTCTATTTTGCTCTCCTCCACCCTGTCTTTGCATGCGCTGCAGCTGACCACGCCCCCCCTGCAAAGGAGGGGGGCGTGGCACGAGGGTCATGTTGCCATGCTGTTACCATGCTGTTACCATGCCACGGCAACCTCTCATTCCCCTGATTGGTGGAGAGTTGGCCATATAGGCGGAGCTCCTCGTCACTGGCGTCAGACTATTTTCAAATCTGGATCAGTCTGTATCAGATCCGTTAAAGCCCCGTTTTTAGAGATTTTGGGTATGGAGGAAAAGAGAGAGGGTTGTGTTCCCTGACAACCCGGGGACACATATTCATGTATAAAAGACGTACAAAGGTGCATTTTGCATGATAGGTCACCTTTAAACTATACTATGATGAGTGGATCAAATTCACCAATACATGGTTTTGGTATATCTTCCATCTTCTTCTCAATACATGAGAATTTGGAGCTCCACTTTAGTGCATACTGTAGACAGACATCAAGATGCACACTATATGAATTGAATTTGGGTACAAACTAGTAATAATAAAGCTTTATTTGTGTAGCACTCTTCATACACAGGGTGCAGCATATGTCCATGATAAATACAATTTCAAGTAAAACAAGAAATGAAACTGGCAAGAGAAATAAAAAAAGATCTGCAAATAAAACAATTATGATAATGCAAATTATTATAATACAAATAGTTTAACAAAATTATTATAATAATAAAAATAAAATATATATAATAACAATAATAATACATAAAATACAAATATATAACAATTATAATAATACAATTAGTTCACAATAGATAACTCACACAGTAAAAGCAGCATACATTAAAAAATGTAACCCACACATATATCTGCTTATCGTCAGTAATTCATATTCTGGTATTTGTGTATAAGATTTGAACACGTATGAAAACAGCAGTGATGGGAAACAATGGTATTTCCAATACAGCAGCACAGGATCACATGGTTTCAGATGAGTCAGCAGAGGAAATGTGGGGCAGATTGTAACAATAGTTTTTAAAGGTTAAGGAAAGTACATCAAATTGTTGACTGTTGGTAATTGAGGACAAACTGTGACACTTTGTATTCTAAAAGAACATCACACCACCTTCTGATCTGGTATTGAAAAGCTGTGTGAAAAATAAACCAATGGTGCCATTTTTCTCCAGAGGACGAGGCAATATGTGCTCTTCCATGTCCTTCAAGTTGCTGAAGAGTGGCCCTTCTGGTTGGAATAAATCAAAAGTCAGTCGTGCATAATTTGCGTGGATGATTTTGCTAATTGTGTCCAACTAAAACTCAACAACTTTAAGAAAGATGTTCAGTAGTTGAGTTACTTCTTGATTGGTTGACTTTTGCAACGCCATTTTGTGTAATTTTAATTTGATGCGCATATAAGAAGAACTTTTGCGCAGATGTTTAGGAGGTTGTTGACTGACTGAGTAACGTTTGCAAGGCCATTTTCTTTTTACCTTCTGTTGTTTTTATTCCTACAGTACATAACATACCCAAAGATGGACACAACCAATAAAAGACACGTTCTGTCTCTTCAAGGAGAAATCACAAGGTCAAGGGGAAGACATAAATAACACATAGACACAAGGGTTGAATGTTTGAGTAATGTGACAGATGAAGTGTGTGTGCTGAGCTGCGTACATGTACATGTGAGTGGCAAATAGACAATGGTGTAAAGTAACCAAGTACTCAAGTTCTGTAAATACATTTTTGCTACTTTGTACTTCGACTCCGATCCAATTCAGAGGAAAATTGTGTACTCAACTACGTTTATTTAATATCTTTAGTTACTTCTCAGATGTGGATGAATGATGTGAAATATAATCAAGTGTTAAATCAGACTTTAGTTCCACCTGGAGTAAATCCACAAGCTACCCTGCAGTATACAAAGTCATTCAAACTAGCTGCACCTTTACCAGCTTTGAGAACACTTTCATGATCAATCATTATAAAACATATCATATATATTATTCTGAAATGGACCAATCTGCACAATGACTACTTTTACTGTCGCTACTTTAACTATATTTTGATGCTTATACTTTTCTACTTTCACTTGAGGAACATTTTGAATGCAGGACTTTTACTGTAACAGAGTATTCCTACACTCTGGTACTTCTACTTTTACTCGAGTACAATATCTGAGCACTTCTACTTTTAATCAAGTACAAGATCTGAGTACTTCTACCTTGACTGAAGTACAAGACCTGAGTACTTCTACTTTTACTGAAGTACTAGATCTGAGTACTTCTACTTTTACTCAAGAACAAGATCTGAGTACTTCTACTTTTACTCAAGTACAAGATCTGAGTACTTCTACTTTTACTCAAGTACAAGATCTGAGTACTTCTACTTTTACTCAAGTACAAGATCTGAGTACTTCTACTTTTACTAAGTACAAGATCTGAGTACTTCTACTTTTACTCAAGAACTGAGTACTTCTACTTTT
>NW_011348712.1:0-3035 GCF_000735185.1 Notothenia coriiceps
TACTAGGCCATCCTGTGGGCTTTGGGAGGGGAACGCCAAGACAGAGTGTGTGTGTGTGTGTGTGTGTGTGTGTGTGTGTGTGTGTGTGTGTGTGTGTGTGTGTGTGTGTGTGTGTGTGTGTGTGTGTGGACCCTAACGTGGTCAGTTGCCAAGAAAGAAAATGGGCGTTTGTCCAAATCTGTCCACCTTTGTGAGCCGCCTCCCGGTGCTGGTGCTGCCCGGCAACATGGCCTCAGAAGCTTTGAATGGTACTGTACAAGAACTATAGAAGATGCATAAAGAGGTGTGTGTGGGTGAAGATTATGAAGATTTACAGATCCGTGCAGAGACGGCATCGATGGAGTACATTTTAACCCCTTGTACACAGAAAAGGCTGACCTCTTGATTTCTTGTAAGTTTCTAAATGTACAGATTTCCGAAGTGTAACATTTTTAGCATTGGTTTAAAGCATGGACTTTCATTTTGACGGTGGGCGACCGGTGCAAACATGTTTAAACGGGCCTAAACTCTTCCATCAGGAGAAACGCACTGCAGCTTCGGAAACGATGCAGATATAAAAACACAAATGTACCAAAACTCATGAAAAAACATCGTTAGCAGTGAGTTGAGGAAACATGCGCAGCGGTTACTCAGAGCTGCAGAAACAACAGCTCACGTCTTGCCATTGGAGATTAGAGGAACTCTCAATGAGTTTGTTAGAGACTGGTCCCCAATACTATTAATACATTATGAGATTAATTGTTAGAACAATAAAGTGGTTTACCAAATGTATGTGTGTATCGTCCAGTGCTTCCTTGAGAGTGAATTGTGTGCAGTTGATGATGACCTTCAGTCCTTCAACTTGAGAATCACCAAAAACAAACCAGACAAGCTTCCCCGCCCCCGACTCTTCATATTCAAAGTTCTGTCATTTGCACAGGTAGCATCGGACTATAACGCTAAGCCTTAAAATCCACTCACACCCCGAAGCAATTTCTTGGAGCTTATGTATTTATGTAATGAAGGAGAAATACTCGGAGAGGTTAGCAAAAAACTTGCAGCTCAGGCCTGATGAGTGCGGCGTCCGGATCAGTGAGGATGCTTTCTGGAAGCCCTGTAGAGGAATGTCAAGTGGTTTGTCCGGGGCGGGCGAGTGGCGCGGGAAGTGATTTGACTAATGTTCCCCTTTCAGAGCACCACGTCCCCCAAACCGCCAAAACCTCCCCGAAGAAACTTTACGGTGATGTCATTCATATGCAAAGCAGGCGTGCTTTCAGCGGGTGAAATGTGTGTGTGTGTGTGTGTGTGTGTGTGTGTGAGCGAGACTGTGTGTGTGTGTGAGCGAGACTGTGTGTGTGTGTGTGTGTGTGAGCGAGACTGTGTGTGTGTGTGAGCGAGACTGTGTGTGTGTGTGTGTGTGTGTGTGTGTGTGTGTGTGTGTGTGTGTGTGTGTGTGTGTGTGTGTGTGTGTGTGTGCGAGAGTGTGTGTGTGTGTGTGTGTGTGTGTGTGTGTGTGTGTGTGTGTGTGTGTGTGTGTGCGAGAGTGTGTGTGTGTGTGTGTGTGTGTGTGTGTGTGTGTGTGTGTGTGTGTGTGTGTGTGTGTGTGTGTTGCTTGAGTGGCTGATTCCATTACAGTTGCCTGTCAACAGCCAAAAGACCTGAGAGAAATTAGCAGATCAAATCACCCCTCCTCCTCCTCCCCCTCTTCCTCCTCTACCCTGGATAAAACATCTGAAATGTAACACACTTCCTTTGCAAGTCGCATCACTATTTGATCGGCGACAGGTCCTCTTTTTTGAGCCACAAATCTCTCAAAAACAACAACGATGGTAACGGTGCAACACACAAGCAGGGCTCCTGGGAGGCAGAGTCCCATCGACTGGGAGCTAAATGTGGTTTAGAGTCTTGAATAGTCTAAAAACACAGCAGCATTCAGGGTCACAGCTCACGTTTATCGACGAAGTTCGGTAAAAGTTTAAAAGTCAGAGAGGGTTCAACAGATTTTATGAATTGTTTGTGATCTGTTCAACCGGAAAAAAGGCAAACTGTGACCGTTTTGATCGACACAGTCAGCAATTCAACAAAAACGAGCCTAGCTGTGAGGCAAATCCTACAAACTGGGAGCTGAGTGTGTCAGCATGCAGGGTTTCAGTGCATTAGTGGTGAAAGTTCAACAGTCAGGGATGGTCCATCAGGTCGTTTGTGAGTTCCCGCCAAAAAAACACAAACTCACTGTTTTAATCATATCAGTCAATATAACTCCTGATGGAAAAGCAAGTGTCTGGGAGAAGGAATCCTATACAGACGGGCAAATGGGAGACTCAAGCTCAATGTGGTGATACAGTCTTGTGAAGTCTCAAGATACAGTAGCATTCAGGGTTTCAGTGGAGGTTACTGGTGAAGCTGGGTAAAAGTTCAAAAGTCAGAGAGAGTTCAACAGATTTTATGATTTTTTTGTGTTTTCCGAGAATCCCCCGACCCCCGAAAACCCCATCCTGACTGTTCTGAGGATCACAGTCAACATAAATCCTGACAGTAAAGCTAACCAAGCTAAATGTGGTTTTACAGTCTTGTAAAGTCTCAGCAGCATTCAGGGTAACAGTGCACGTGTATTGTTGAAGTCGTGTGAAAGTCAGAGAGAGTTCAACAGATGAATGTTTTTTCCGCCCAAAACCCACTCCTGACTCTTTTAATCATCGGTCAACATAACTCCTGACAGGACAGCTAGTAGCTGGGAGGTACAATCCTACTAACTGGGAGCTAGATGTGCTTTTACAGTCCTGTTAAAGTCTCAAGCACAGCAGCATTCAGGGTAACAGCTCACGTTTACTGGTGACGTTTGATGAACGTTTAAATGTCAGGAAGAGTTCAACAGATTTAATGATTGGTTTGTGATTTTTCAGAGGATTCCCGCAAACGGTGACAGTTTGCAGTTGTGGGGTTCAAATACTGTCTTTATTTCCAATCATGTGGGTTCATTTCCATTTTGACCACTAATGCTATCAACTAGCATCGTGCTCGCCGGCTAACCTAGTTGCAAAACGTTTTTATCTGCC
>NW_011348713.1:0-2012 GCF_000735185.1 Notothenia coriiceps
CGGATCACGTTTTGTTCTACATTAAATCATCAGCAGTGACCCCACTGGTGATCTCTGAAGAGTTGACGTGTCTGAGAAACGATGGTTGTTACCAAGTGGCTGAATAGGACTACAGAAGTCGTGGAGGACGTTGTACGTCATTAGGCCGAACACGTAAACACTCCTCTAAGTTAGTTTCTGTTCTGCTTGAAAGCAAGTCCCTGCCTCCTGCAGACTGTTCAAACAAACGCTTCAACTCGTTCCATCTAGAATCTGTGTGTTTGAATATGGATCTGAAGTTGGCGTGACGTTGAAGTCGTGCTGCTGGACTCGCCTGTAGCTCCTTTATAGCATAACGTTAGCATTTAGCTTCTGGACATTAGAGTTATGATTCTAACATTATAAAAGTAGACGTGTGGAGATTATCCGGCTGAACAAAACATTCATCAAACAGGTTCCTTTTCCACAGATCTGATTTTTTACAATATTCCAAAACCCTCTGGAGAAATCCCGTTGCTTTCTGTCGAGGGAACCAGCCGCTTCCTTCAGGGTCGAACTACACAAACACGTTATCCCTGCTCCGCTCTATGGGCACGGAAATTATTTTTCCCATTGACTCACATTGGGAAAGAAACGCCGATAAATCAACGGATCATTTTGAGCTAAATAAACGACCCAGCTCGAACAAGGAATGAACGAGGTCCCGCCTCCAACGCTGGATCCAGTTCTCTTTGCAAATCCTTACCTCCTCCTGCTGCTTTTCTCTTCCATCCCCCACGTTCTCCCCCTCTTCCTCCTCCTCTGCTTCCTCTTCTTCATCATCTAACCGTATTTCAAACATGATTCCTTTCTGTAGAAATGACACACAAACACACACTCATCATCTGGTCAGGGGTTACTCTTTTCTTTCCTAAATCAGTGAGGAGGTTCATTCAGATTTACACTTTTGTTGTTGTTTAGAGAGGCTTTTGTGGGTTTGTTGGGCCTCCATAGAACAGCGCAATCAGTGTAAACAAACAGCAAATATCGTTTCAAGGCTGTTGAAGATAGAGAAGCCTGTACATTGACTCCAACAGATATCTGTATAGCTCCATCCTGTAAAATCCATTCGGTCCTCCACTGAGAGCAGGAATATCCAGTGTGAGTCTGGCTGCTTCACTAAATGTTTTACAAACTTCCATGACTTTGAATGGAAAGCTAAAACCAGAGCTGGTCGTTTGTGTTATTTTACGTGAAATATTCAAATGTTTTCAATCTGGAAGGTATGAAACTCTCCTGGGCTGAATATGTAGTTTACCTTGTCTCTGAGTTTCCTCCCCTCCTCTCTGATGTCCCTCAGAGCTGCCTCCATGTCCTGCAGCCGAGACATAAGAGGAAATGCTGTCAGAGACTAATACGCTAGGTATTCCTGTTAGTTTGTTCTGACTTACATATTATAATGGCATGTTTTATTTCTGGAGAGAAGCTCCATGATTCATGTCACTGAGAAAAAAAGGTCAGTGTTCAAACTGACGGGGAGAAGCCTGCAAAGTTAGTTCAGGAAGTCACCTCGAGCCGAATTGATAGATTTACACGTGACGCGCCTCGTCCCTCTTACAGCCAACAAAACACATGACCCTTGACCTGACGCTCTATTTGAGCTGCCAGGTCTCCTGCCTCTGCCTCGCTAATGCTAATGCTAATGCTAATGCTGCTGCTGCGTTCAACAAAACATTTCTTTATTGTTTTTCCTCATGATATTTCACTCAAAAATATTCACAAAAATCTTACCTTTTCTCTGAAGTAAAATTATTGAAAGAAAGAAAAATCTTGACTTTAAATAAATATTTTTCTCCAAAACATGTGAAACCACAATTAATGCCACCCCTAGAAAACCCTTTGATTAAAATCTAACTGAAGTATATTTCCAGTCATATCTTACATTTGTAGGTTCACCTGTTTGATTAGGAACTCTTAATTGGTCAACCATGACTTCCTGTTTCACTGGGGTATTAATATGAGGTGACACAGGCCAACATCCCCTTTGTCATTCA
>NW_011348714.1:0-2143 GCF_000735185.1 Notothenia coriiceps
GTTCTCAAACTTTTTTCAATAATGTACCCCCATTGAAAAAAAAATTCAGCCAAGTACCCCCTGATCAGCGCAAAAACAATTTGTTTAGGAAAAAATGCCTATATAAAGAGGTACAGTAAAACAACAACCTTGTAACTGAGAAACACTTAAATGCTACATTTAAAATGTTTACAATCCATCACTAAATTCATGGCAAACCAATTTTAACATCATGCAATAACACTAAGACGACATTAGTTGCATTGAACTGATCTTTTTAATAAGTTGTACTTACAATGTAGTGAGAAACATGGGCTTGCGCTTCACTGAGGATCTTTGTCATTCTGACAGGGAGGCTAACTGCAGTTATTACACTTCGCGTTTTGAAATATGTGAAACTCTGTTCATATAAAACCCACACAGCTCAAACTTCGTTACTTTTCCTAAAAATGTGTATATTTATTTATTTTGGGGCGAGGGGAATGAAGAGAAAAAATATATGAGCATTTTATGAGCATGGGATTTTGACCCCTCATATAAACATGTGCAAAATGCTGCGCTATACTTTGCAGCCACAAGCCGTTGCCAAGCAACGCTTATTGTTTAGGTGTCCTTTGATAAGCAGGCAGTCATATCATTAGCTAGAACTAGCTATATCTGATAGATTTGGAAATAAACGCGAGTGAAGTCCGGACGCGAGAGAGAGAGATCAGAGACCAGATCAGCTGCTGCTGACGGAGAACACGCAGCTCTACCGGATCACAGCTCGCCGCGGACCGTTGAGTGGAGCAAAATTAAATACACTAAGAGTTAGATCTAAGACACTTAGCTAGTTTATCTACTCTGGAACTAGCTAAACTAGTTATACATATGTGTATTCTTCACTGTCGGGTCACTTATTACACGTTCAGCGAGCTGCACGAGACTGACGGGCTGTCAGGAGAGGGAGAGGAAAAGAGAGCACCCCGTTTATTTTTCCCATTTTATTATCCAGAGTTACTGTAACCTTTGAATAAAGTAGTTAATCTACTATTAGTAGTTTGTTTAAATGCATTAATGATGTTGTTTTTTTCATTAACATAAAATAAATCTCACGTACCCCCTGCAGTACTCCAACGTACCCCTAGGGGTCCGCGTACCCCCATTTGAGAACCACTGGTCTAGACGACTTCAGATAATGGGTATTTGGGAAAATGTAGAGATAAAGAAGGACGACTTTGTTCAACCTGCTCTAGCAAAGCTGTATCTGTGTATTCCAATAACGCTGATGAGATAAAGAATAACACGCTTTCTCTTTTGAATCAAAGCTGAAAACTTTTCTGTTTGCTGCCACCTTTTATTACATCTAATGACCTTCACTTCTTACCCTGTACTGTCACTTTTATTCATGTATTTTTAGAGTGTTTTTAAAGAAATCTTAATGCTTTTAATGTTTTTTATAAAGCGCGATTAATTGCCTTGTGTTGAAATGTATATAAACCTGACTTGCCTTTACAATGTAGTGGATGGATTTATTAACACAGGTTATATATGCATGAAAAGTCTACAAACCAGTGGGTGACTTACAGTCCATGTGATGTACACATTATTTCTTGAACGTTTTGAAAAAGGGATATTATTTACGATATGAGAGGTTATTTTTTATTGTCATTTTAAATAATAATAAATCAACATGATCATTGTGTGATGTTTTTGGGAGGATCTGTACACAATAAAAATGTATTTCTCAAATGTGTATAATAACATGTTGGACCTCTGCACCTCAACAATACTGAATTTGAAATGTGTTTTGAAACATTTTTTACTGTCACAAATACTGCATCACTTTTAATTTGGATATTTTACTCGTACACATTGCGATTCAACTCCAAATAATAGTTCAATAGTTGTATTTTAGCAAAATGATATCAGCCCACACATCAGCCTGTACATCAATCAAGAGGCTGAACACCTGCTGCTGTGCTTTGATAGATGTAGTAAACAAGTAATCAACAAGTAAATGAATAAACATTAATCACTGCATGTCGTCTAAAGGACATCATGTGTGCAGAAATTAACATTAATACAGCCGCTGACCCTTTTGTGTGTTTGTTTGCGTGTGTGTGTGTGTGTGTGTGTGTGTGTGTGTGTGTGTGCGTGTGTGTGTGTGTGTGTGTGTGTGTAC
>NW_011348715.1:0-2362 GCF_000735185.1 Notothenia coriiceps
CACACACACACACACACTCACACACACACACACACTCACACAAAAGCCAGTTATACAAGCCTTTGCATGCACAAGCTCACACACCCTTTGACGAACACACACACACGTACACAGCTGAATGAGTTTGGTCCTAACAAAAACATGTGTCAAACCAATATCTGTCTCCCTTCACTACCTCTCAATTTCCAGCTCAAGGACAGAGAAAGGGAGGTAGAAAACAAAATGAGAAAGTGACTGACAGGAAGAGAGACAAGAAAAGAGTGATGTGAGGCAAACCTTTCATTTTAATACATGCACACTTTTCAATAAATGTTATAGCACATGTCTATTCGCAAGTGAATGGCTACGGTATAAATATTTAAAAAATAGTCAACACCCTTAACATCCTTTAGAATTTTACATTTGAAACTATGCAATTTGAATAGATTTTCATTAACAGATATAAGACGACTACAACATGTAAATGAAACACTCAGCTATCTCGATCCAGCAAACAAAAAAATGACCATCTGTTTTTTCCCACAAATGAAATTCAGAATACTAAAATGCCACAATTTTTTTGGCAGGTGGAACTGATGAGAGGAGCTTTCAACAAAAACACATTTGAGATGATGGCCAGGCCAAGTCCATATATGTAATGGCAGTCAAATATTTCCAAAATATCACTGATTGTTTCTCTGAAGGCATCAACATGGGTCTAAAAAGGACATATACAGATTTTTTTCGATGAAGATATCACTGTCACATCAGGGTAGAACACAGAGTGATACTCACAATAAAAACATTTTTATTGCTCAAATGTATGGTGGCTGAAAGGTGCAAAAAAACAGATCTGGAACAGTTGGCCTTTAAAAGAATGGACCCTACATTATATCATAACTCTCTTGTCAAATTGCATTTTTCTCATTGTTAATTTGGATGTTTACCCTTCACAGAATAATGTTTGTGTACAACTATTTTTGTTTAAGACATGTGCATAGTGACATCAAAACTATTTATGTGATATGGAAACTTGAAGCCTCCACTGCACATAAGCTAGTAAAACATTTGTTTTATTGCAGTAGGAGTATGGAGGTTATTCCCTATCTTTATTCAAGAGTGTGGTCTTTCAATTTGAGGGCATCATTTATTGATTTCACGTTCAGATTTTGTATTTCTTTCCCTCAAATCCTGTCCTCGCACTCAAATAGCGCCTGCTTGCCCTTAGATTTGCTCTGCTTCTGCTCAAACTGCTTGCACTCAGATATATTGTTGCTTGCTCAGATGTCCTGTTTTCCAGTTTAAAACCTTCTCCTCACAGTCAGGCTGCTTCTGTGCGCTCGTCAAATGTCTGCTCTCAGATTTCTGCTCTGCTCTTGGATTTTTTGTGCAAAAACCCTGTCACAATCCCTCAATCAACAGGAGGCCAAGTGAAGTGTTGTCTCCTTGTGGGCGCGTTCCCTTGACCTATTAGAGCGTCCCGCAAGGGCGGTTGCTTTTTAACCGGGTTTATAAACTCCCGCCCTCCACGGCTTTATTAAATGTACTTCACTTGCTTTATTTACGACTTTTGGAAAAAAAGGCAATTAATATATATATATATATATATATATATATATATGCAGAGTTGGGTGTAACGCGTTACTATAATAATATTACTTTTGTCAGTAACGGAGTAGTGTAACGTGCTACTTTTATAATTCAGTAATCACACTACAGTTAACATTGCCCCGACACGCGTTACTTCGTTACTTACTAAAATCAGTCATAATCACACTGACAGACAAGAGGGGTTTCCGCCGCGGGTTTATATGTAGACTACTACGTAATCTGCGCGACTTGCACATCCACATCTCCACGTGCAGTGCTGCATAAACATGGCTGAGTCAGCGATAACTTTCGAGGGGTGGAGGTATGCCCATTATTTTGAGTTCGTCCAAAGATTAGACAGGAATGTGACGGTGAGGTGCAAACTGTGTCCAGGCCAGGAGCTGTTTTCCACTGCTGTAAACACCACGTCAAACCTCAACAAACACCTGCAAAGAACACATGCTAAGGTGAAGCTAACACACAAGCTATTTGTTGTTTGTTTATATCACGTAGTCTGTTCTTCTTCTCTGTCTTCCGGTTGTTGCCTGTTTTGAATGACAAATACACACTACCGCCGCCTGCTGGTAAGGAGAGTTATTGCCACTCACGCATGCGCAGTTCGTAGTGCTCGGCGAGTAAAGTAACGAGTAAAGTAACGAGTAAAGTAACGAGTTACTTTATTTAGATAGTAATGAAGTAGTGTAATATATTACTTTTTTTAAAGTAATATGTAATATGTAATATATTACATTTTTGTAGTAACGACCCCATCTCTGTATATATGTATGTATGT
>NW_011348716.1:0-2516 GCF_000735185.1 Notothenia coriiceps
GTGTGTGTGTGTGTGTGTGTGTGTGTGTGTGTGTGTGTGTGTGTGTCCTAGCATTACTATACTTGTGGGGACCTAAATCATGTGTGTGTGTGTGTGTGTGTGTGTGTGTGTGTGTGTGTGTGTGTGTGTGTGTGTGTGTGTGTGTGTGTGTGTGTGTGTGTGTGTGTGGTGATCATCAATTGTATATGTTCATAGGCCTAGTGTGGAGGAGAACATAAGGTATGGAGGCAATTGGATGAAAAACAAAGTCACTCGGTCACTTTTGACCTGAAACGCAGGAGAAGGGTTAAAGCTGTATAATAATTTAGAAAATACTGAAATGTGACCTTTTCATAAAACGTAATGCACTTGGATACACAGAGTTATATAGTTCAGTAAGTGATTAACTGCAGAAACTTAGAGAAGTACTGGAGGAATGTTTTTTATTCATTGTACTGACGGACCTGATGCATTTTATCTGGTACAATTAGGTTTCCTCTCCACTCTGTTAGGGTTGGAGTTATTTAGACAGTAGAAACTTCTTTTTGTGGTAGGCGGGTACGTTTAAGAAGTAGAATACACATTTTAAGGACGGTCTGGTGAAGAGGTCATCTCACCTTCACTGTTAATGTGGTCCACTTGTTTGAATGAGTCCTGAGCATGCTGAGGTTTAAGGCAATGTCCTCCTCAACTCTGTATCTCTAATGAAGGAACTCTCTGGCCTAAAAAGTATCTTAACGGAGATATTGGAGAATAAATCGAAGTGTAAAAGGGAGTTATTATAACATACATATCCACGCATATATTAAAAAAGACAGAAGGAATTTAAGAACACGTTTGTGTAGGAGACGTGGCAATCCAAAAATGGCTTGTGAAGACCCATCTTGCAATTAAATATTAATAGTCATGCTAAAAAATAAAAAAGGACAAGTACAGTTTTGTGACGTGGACATAACATCTGAAGTATGGATGCATCAGAACACATCTCCAGAGTCCAGAGCAGACACCATGGTTCACTGTGCACGGTTACAGCTGAAGAACACAGTGTTAACTTCCTAATTACAAGAAGCAAGCAGAAACATATCAGTGCTTTATCGCCGACAGGTGCAATTTTCAAATGAAAATGTTCCGTTGACAGTGTTTGAGTAGAAGGAGCAGTTTCATTCCAGCCGAGTGCAAACTGATCGTACTGTTGTAGCACATCAGGGCTGATTGTACGAGATTAAATAGTAAAAATGTCGAGAGACGAGAGGCTGTGAGCGGCGGGAGGCATGAAACCGCATATGAGAGATGGCAGCTGTAAATTGGACGGGGGAGACGGTACAAAATGTATGAACCACAGCAGAGTGGCTGTTTTTTTTATGTTCAGTCTCTCATGCTTTCTGTTTCTTCCACAACAACAATTCTCTCATTCTCTTTGTCTTGTCTCTCACGCCTCCTCCCTCCTTATGAGACCGTCCGGAGTGATGCACGTCAGATGGCTGCAGTTCTGAATGGGAGGATGGAGGGAGGGATCAGGGGTTTGTTTGGACCAGGAAGGGTGAGGAAGGGGGAGAAGGCACGTGGAGGCGCGTGGATCAGCATTGGCGTGGGAGAAGGCCTGATGCCGCTGATGTAGACGGGGTGAGAAGAGGAGGAGGAAGAGGAAGAGGAAGAGGAGGAGGAGGTGGTGTGTGGGTTGATGCCTCTAAAAGCTCTTTCAGCAAGGCTCACATTATTACACGCGTGCGAGGAACAAGGGCTCGGGGGTGAGCCACCCAGGAGGGGGCCTAGCCTCGGGGCGATTTTCAGGAGAAAGTAACATGGGAGGGAAATAATAGGAGGTGGGAGAACAAGGAGGAAGGAGGGAGTGCTGGGTCCAGGAGCTGAAAAGTTTTCCCATCTCGCTGAACGCCTCCTCGGCCCTGCACTCGTTCTCCGAGGCCTTTCTCTTTTCTTACTACCAGTCCTCCCTTTTCTTTGGACAAGGCCACCTGGAGACGTCAGTTAGCTCTTTAGGCAGACGGATCGCTCCTCGGACTGGAGAAGGGCTCCCTCCCTCCTGCAGCCATCTTTTTCATCCACTTCTCTCCCTCCCTCCATCGCTCTATTCATGAGTGATCAACCTCCACAGGCCAGCTGAGTTTACTGCTGTTGAGGTCTCTCTTTCTGTGTTTTTGAATTACTCTACATTTGTATCTTTGAGAGGCTTAGAAACGTATTCGGACTTCTTTATGTTAAAACATATACTTGCATTTTGAGCAAACTATTTTAAGCACCAGTCAATAAAATCATTTCAATTTACCTTTGAGTTCAAAGTTTGGCCCCTCCTTTTAGACTTTCTTGCCTTCAAAACATGCACAAAGTTTATTGAAAACGTCTCCAATGGATTATAAATCTGTTTCTTTTTTTTGTTGTCTGATATGTTGTTTGTTTTTAAATCTAAATAAAGTGTCCTTAAACAACAGGAAACAATGGTAGGAAGTCACTTGCGATATAAATGTTGCATGGCTTCGCAGAGTAAGGGAAAATAAGTATGTTCTCTTCGTTTCCTGTGA
>NW_011348717.1:0-3118 GCF_000735185.1 Notothenia coriiceps
TCTGGATACTTGTCTGTTGGTGTTGGACATGGAGCTGCTGTGACGCAAGTCAAATTTCAGACTTGATCTGACTAATAAAGTAATATCGTATCGTATCAGGCTAGATATGGCCTATCTTTAAAAACTAAAACACAGCCACAAATCTTTTGATCCATGTTGTTCATATTTAGACTTTTCACAGTCTTTACCCTGTATTTCGGCTTTGGCACAACTCAATTTGAAAATAACATCAGTAAATACAAATAATACAGTAATACAAAATAATATATTTCATTATGTAGCCTACTTAGCCTTAAGAACATACTGTATGACCAAATCAACAATAGCTTTACGTCAACAAAATAGAGGCAACACATTTTAGCTAAGCACTATTATGATATCGCGTTCAATGCAGTGTTACATTTTTTGCTAAAGGATATTTTCAAGGTTTCAAGATTTTTATGAATGTATTACATCAGCCCGGGCTATGTAATAAAGCAACAGAACTCCAAATGAAATGCTAATCTGGCTCCACGTTCGTTAAATGTGTAAATAAGAAAGTGCTGTTTCAAAAGGTCTTTCAAAGGTTATTTAATAACTTCAGTGTTGTGTTGACAGCTCGTTGAGCTTCCCCCAGGCCGACAGCATGATCAGTTGATGAAGGCTTAACTTTTCTAAAATATATAAATAAATGTCTAGTTTAATCCTCTCTAAGAACAGCCAGTTCTTGACACACGATCTCATGCTGCACACAATGTACTTTACATGTACTCATGCAACAAAAGTGCCAACAAATGGGGCGAAGCCTGCGAGCTAGTTCAGGCAGTCAACTTGAGCACTGATGCACTTATTCATACATAACGCCCCTTGCCACTCTGCAACCAACCAAACAGAGTCTCCTTAATATGCCGCTCTATTTAACCTGCCAGTTCTCTCTCCATGCATTGCTTGCTGCTGCTATTACCGCAGCTACCTTTACGTCGCTGCTGCTTGCTGCCCCACCACCACCCCCAGCTTCCACCTGTAGGCTCGGGGGTTAGTTATTTGATCATCACTCATCGTGCTATGTATATCTATGGAGTGATGATGCCTTAGTACTTTAGTACCTTATGTCACTAAATCAGGTACAAATGTTGAGAATTATTTGATTAAAACAAATATTGTTTCTGTTTTGAATTCATCCCATTTGAACCTTTTTTAACGTCATGTGTTCAGATGATTAATAGTTTTGACTGTTGCAGCAGTGTAGCCTGGAACAGAAATGTAACAACTTGGCTGAACGTCTGGTGAAGGTCTTTTAATTTCTCTCGGATCTGTTGAGAAAAGCCAGACTGCTCTGAAGCTGCGCTGCTGTCCCGGAGTGTAATGTGTGTGTTGTAAACACCGGTGCCACCATATTGTCTGGCAGCAGATCATATTTTACCATGTTAACACACCATCTGTTTACCCTCATAAGCATTCATTACACATAAATGAGTACACACAGCAGGCTGCCACATCAGAGAGCGGGGGCACACACACAAAAACATTTCTTAACAGACACGCATACATAACATATAAAAGTATAAAAATATACCATACATGTGGATGTTAACAAAAACACAGAAGTACACATTCACTGTATAAGTGTACTTCTCAATCTCTGCAGTCCAAAGACCCCTAAAAGTTCAGCAAGCAAAATACATTCATCCTTATTGTAGTATTATACTTTTTACTACTGCTCATACTTTGTTTAGCAGACCTCTAACGTAAGCCGTGTGTACTGTGTAACACCCTTAACCAATTCTATGCTATCCCTTACTGCATATGATGTTTATATCTCTCCTATATTCCTTTACATGTGAAAATATTCCCCGCACTTTTTCCACATGTGGTCGTGGGCATGAGGATGGGCATGTGGTTCCCGTCATCCCAGTTGGTGTGGGTTTTACGCTAGGAATCAATGCTGTTTGGATGTCTTTGTATTACTTTTAAGATGCATCAAAACACGCCTGTTTGCTACCCTGACTCCAAAATGGGGAAATGAGCTTCCCATATATATTAGGAACGTCTACACATCCTCTGTTTGCGACTGATCCCACCTGCTTTGTTTCTTACCTTGGCCAATCGTTTGCAAGCTAATTTACTTGCAGGATTTTTACATTTCTTCATGGATTCTTGGATTGTAAAATCGTAAGGTAAATGTAATGTAATAATTATTAGTTTGTTCTTTCTTCTTCTTCTTCTTCTTCTTCTTCTTCTTCTTCTTCTTCTAGGCAAACAAGCTAAAGGGACATATGCCACCATCTGGACTGGAGGGGTAAACAAATCAGAAGGGCACAATTCAAGCATCTCTCACAGTTATTGATGACAATTTCCCCCCAGAAAATGCATATATTTTGAGGAATCTGCTACATTAAATATATGTTTTCCTTTCTTGAAATGATTGAGTCTCTAAGGTGATGCTTTCCCACAGCTGAATATGTGTACATACCCCGGACATGAGACTGAGCCTCTGACAACAGACAGGATTATTCTAATGGGACGGATCACTTAGTGCTGCTTAGTGAGAAGTTATTTACCCATATCAGTTATAAGGCCAGCTGTCAGACATTTTTAGCGGCAAGTAAACAGTTGCTCCTAAATTAGTTTACGGCTAATTATAAAATGGCATTGGGAAAGAAGGGAGGAGAGAAGGGGAGGGAAAGAGTGGGGGAGGAAAGTCAGGTGATGGAGGGGTGGGGGGGGGGAGTTCTGGCTCAGCTGACAGAGGTCCATTCATCGTCCTGCTGCAGACAGAGAGCTGGCACTGAGGGACACAGCCCATAAATCAGAGGCCATCACACTATGCTGACACACACACACAGAAAGAGAGAGAGAGAGAGGAGGGAGAGAGAGAGAGAGTAATATAAATACAAGCCACAAACACGCATACAGTATAGAAAAAACTGTTAATAAGATGAAGGTTTTTTTCCGCATTTTACATCTATACATCAAATATTCAGATCTCTTTTACATCTCTAATATTAATTAGAATTTAGAATATTTGTTGACAGCCCTAATGGTACATGCACATGTGTATCCCCCAGACACACATATACAGACACACACACACACACACACACACACACACACACACACACACACACACGCACATGCT
>NW_011348718.1:0-2372 GCF_000735185.1 Notothenia coriiceps
CACACACACTCTTTCTCTCTCTCTCTCACACACACACACACACACACACACACACACACACACACACACACACACACACACACACACACACACACACACACACACACACACACACACACACACACACACACACACACACTAGTGAAGGAGTCCATTCATGTCCGCTGACAAATTACTACTGAACCATGAGTCTAAAGAGACCCCCCCCTCGCCCCCCCTCTCTGTCTCTCTCTCCATTATTGACTGTGTGAGATTTGGGTGTGAGAGAATATCACACGGGATGTCCGACGCTATGAAAGGAGCTTTATGTTTATCCGCTCTGATTAAATGCAGAACAATGGAGATTAGGTTTTGTTATTAATGTAAAATGCATGGTTGATGCAGCTAGTGTAAAGCAAGGGGGGAGGAACAGTACACGTACAGTAGAGAAGTGACTAAGAGCTTTAAAACAATACAAAGAAGTGGTAAATTAAATAGATTGGAGTGAAATTAAATAACAGAAAGTGTTTTTGATGCATGTGTTGTGTCTTTTAAATAAGGCTTATAAATAGTGCAAGAATGGCTTTCAGTTTATTTGACTTTTTTCGTCAACTTTTCCAATCTACAGCAGATTAGGCTGTTTCTTTGTTTTACTAAAATCTCGAAATGAGATCAGCTGCACTGGGATTAGCAGGAAATGCTGACACATGATTCAAAGTGGGGAGGTGTTGCTTTAAATGAAAACAGTTGAATGTCCCATTTAGAGAAGATTAGCAAAATGCGTCTGAATAACTTCCCCTGATGTCCAATTGATGTTGTAATTGAGCACGTTGACTGGTATCTGTCATAAAAATATCTATCTATCATATCATTCATGTATTTATTTCGAAAACTAGACATATATTATAATTAAATGCATGTATTGTGTTTATGTTGCTGGATGAATGCTATGAAGACTTGTTGCTACGTGCAAGAAGGAAGATGCTAAAAGCAGGAAGGGACATTTTAAGGGTGTGAGAATAGTTTAAACTAATTATGTCTTATCCTTGAAATCAATGCTTAGTCATTTTATATATTCCTTTCAGTGTTTGCTAAACCTTTGTCGCTCACTCTGCTCACAGACAGCTGATATTTCTGTGCTGAGTTTATACTCCGGGTAATAGCATCACAGCGAAAAAAAGGTCACTAATCACGTTCCGTCAAATCCAGAGCAGACAAGATTGGTTTTACACAAAAAGGATTATCCAGAGTCCAGAAGGAGGGGGTCACTGCGGACACAGACACGCTGACTTTGCATGTGAGGAGAACGCAATGTGTCAGCGAGTGCATTAATGCAACAACCCCTTAAGATACAAGAGACATTCAAAGGTTTCAGCTGGTCGTCTATGAATGCTTTTGCACGATGATATTTGTAACGGTCATTAGACAATCCACAAACCATGCATTTGAAATAAGCAAAAGGCATTTCATGTGTAAAAACGCATAAATATGACTGTGCAAAGGTCTTTCCACGTTTAAAAATACTACCACAAATGCGTAAATATGACTTTAAACGTAAACCTTTAACAGTTGTATCTGGAATTAGAATATGTTATTACACAGTAAGTTATGCGTAAAAAAAAATTCTGTATTTTGCTGGAAATGACCTGAAAACAACAGAAGTTAAAAGAAAAGACATGCTTGTGGAAACATAAGCAGTTAATAGGGAGTGTGTCGGCTGGCATTAGCATTGGACCACAGACATTAATTAAATCTGATCCATCTACGAAAAAGAAAATACTTTGCAATGACATTAAGCCCAAGTTAACCTGGACATTTCATCTAGACACCGCTAATGTATTCTTACTGAGTTAAAAGCAGACAAAGAAACTTGTCTGCATCTAAATTACGACATCGTGTGGAGGGGGGTGTGACACTCGAGTGAGCATTAGATCATGAGAGGTCCTAATTAGTTAAGTAATTTAAGAAAATCCACTTAAATCTTTGTATTTACTCAGGATCAAGCATTCTCTCTGGGTGGTAACCGAAGAGTAAGTGTGCTTTTATACTGGTAGGTCTGCAACCTAAGTGTATATATAATATATATATTCATTCATCCTCTTGTTGTGAAGTCACTCGCGGCCATTAGGGCTCAAGTGAGCTTCAAAACTGCAGGAATGACATCAATTAGACGAGACACTAATTATATTAGAACTCAAGAGAGGGACAGTGTTTCAAACTTGAAGATGTTAAAAGGGATTAGGCAAACTCAAGTCTAAAAGTTAATGGTTAAAACACACACACACACACACACACACACACACACACACACACACACACACACACACACACACACACACACACACACACACACACACACACACACACACACACACACTACTACTACTACGACC
>NW_011348719.1:0-6768 GCF_000735185.1 Notothenia coriiceps
CCCCTTATCACCTGAATCTCCTCCTAGAGCTCCATTGAGTTCTTTGTAACCAAATGTCTCTCAGAGGGGCGTGGGGAGGGGCTCCTTATTTTCATCTAAAGTAACAGACAGAGAATCAGCACTTTGGAAACAGGGCTGAAACAGAGGGGATTATGGGTAATGCTGCAATGACCTGTTTGGTGTTTCAGCCAATCGGAGACAGGTTATGTATATATCTGAGACCTGTGATATATTGATGAAAAACAGTATAATAGGAGACCTTTAATGTTAGTTTTCCTTTGGGAATCAGAGAGTCTAAATCAGATCACGTTTTCCTGTGTGAGCCAGAAGGCAGCAGCAGCTTCTGTGGACGACCGACGTGGTTTCTGCCACCACAGAATCCACTCAGCTGCAGCATCTAAAATACAGCACTACATTTAAACTGGGAAATGTTGTGTCGTCGTGGAAAAAAAAAAAACCTAACACACATCAATCATTTGTGTTTTCTCAGCTTGCTGTGTGCAGTGAGGCTGACGGTCACCGTGGGAACTGATGACGTGCACACACACTTCTCCTGAACACACACACACACACACACACACACACACACACACACACACACACACACACACACACACACACACACACACACACACACACACACACACACACACACACACTCTTCACCTGATCATATGATGGGAGAAAGCAGCTGCTTCCAGATGTGGTCGATGTCGTGGTTGTTCCTGCAAAGTTGTGTTTGGCAGGTCCTCTTCCTCCTCTTCCTCTTCCTCCTCCTCTTCCTCCTCCTCTATTCATATGTAAATGCTGGACAGCTTGTACTCTGTCATGGTAAACGAGTTACACACAGAGTTGCATTTATTTGAGCGGTTACACCTATAAACTGTGAAAATACAATCAAACGTGACTATAGGGTAATACAGGCAAAAACATATTCTGCTACCATAACATGTCTTCTTTGCAAAAAGTGGAAAGAAAACATAAATACACGTTAAGATGTTCATTTTAGTAACTTTATCTCTAGATTTATCTTAACCCAACCAAAAGTTAGCATTACATAAAGCCCAACTTGCATATTCTGTAAAAACCTGTAATACAATTGTCTTTAAGTTAATAATCAATAATTCATGTTGATATGTAGTCGTGTTTCATTTCAGTATTACTTACAAACACTACACTCCCCTTCATTACATCTAAATTCTGAAGGACTTCACACACGGTTGATCACTTTTTGCCTTATTTATATTACACTTTACTCCCGAAAACATGGCAAAAAGCGCTATTTTGACAACTTTTGCCAGTATTTGTTGACTTATTGAGTGAGTGATACCAAGAGACATAGATAATGCCCTCTATGTCAACTAAACAACCCTTGGTAATATTTCTGTTCCTGACATGTATGCACCAAACGGATTCAGATCTTTATTTATTGGGATGGTTTTACAGAAGGGTTTGATCACTTTTTGCCTTATTTATATTTCACTTTATTCCTAAAACATGAGGAAAATAAAGGTTTTGATGGATGTTGACATTTCTTTTTGATCATACATAGAGTAAAGCCTACATATTCAATCATAACCTTACAGACAACATGTTATACAATTAAGTCCTGACTTAATGTTAGTTATCAGGTTTCACGGTGATATCTATAGTGTCTTGCAAAATGAATTTAAAATCATGTTTCTCAAAATAAGATCCAAAAACCTCCACTTCAGTAACATCTGCATTTCAATCAGGAGAGACGGTTTTGATGTAAGAATACATATTTATTGCCAGGAATACACAAATGAATGTAATGGAGTTTAGGCCCCGTTGTGCAGGAGTATCATTCGGGAGGGGAGAACCGATCCGATGAAACCCCCCGGGGTCTACACACTGGTGGTGGTGAATGGATGGTTGGGTTCGGTCTGAAGGGGAGGGGCTTAGCTTGACCCTGGTGGTGGTGAATGGATGGTTGGGTTCGGTCTGAAGGGGAGGGGCTTAGCTTGACCCTGGTGGTGGTGAATGGATAGTTGGGTTCGGTCTGAAGGGGAGGGGCTTAGCTTGACCCTGGTGGTGGTGAATGGATAGTTGGGGTTGATCTGAAGGGGAGGGGCTTAGCTTGACCCTGGTGGTGGTGAATGGATAGTTGGGTTCGGTCTGAAGGGGAGGGGCTTAGCTTGACCCTGGATTCAGAGGGACAGGAGGTGCAAAGGGGTGGAGGAGGGTTGCGTCGAGTCACCTGAAATGACAGCTGTCAGAGGGGAGAGCAGATTTAAAAGGGTTAGCGGAGCGCTATGATAGGCTTGTGAGAATCGAGCGAAGTGATTGGTTAAGCTGGGGAGTGATGCTCCCGATCACTTAGAGAGAGAGTAGTAACATGGAAATAGTAAATGAATGAGAAAAGACGGTCTTCCTGGTTGAACTTGCGCTGAGCTTCATACAGCAGAGTTTTGAGTTTCATTCCCATAAGTATTTAGAAACATGTGTATGTGAATTTGCTAATATATCATTCATAGCCTGATCTATGTCAAATGTTATTCCTAAAAACATGCTGAAAACTGATCTTTTTTTATGGTTGCTAGAAGTGTTTGCTGATTTATGAAGTGATGATAAGATATATTAATAATGCCCTCTGTAAAAAAAACAAAAAGTCTGGAAAATGAAACAAGAATTTAGATTTTGTACACACACAAAGTATGCAAATTAGTACAGATATAATAAGTAAACGCCTTATTTGCATATATAATCCTGAACTTACAGAAAACTTGTAATACAAAAATGCTAATTTACTGTAACGTAACCCACTGGAGAAGATTCAAAGTGATATCTTTACGTCTCCATTTCCCCCATTGACATGCAGTGTCTCCCTTTAGACGGACCCCATCAGTTTTGCATTATTAAGTATTTTATATCTCTGCCTTCCTGCGGCTCACCACAGGCTCAACATGCTCTCTGCCTTATTTACACTAGACCTGCATTTTTCTTAGGTTTGGCAGCGGCTGAGTATTTGAGGGATTCAGAGAGTCTGAAGCAGAGCCTTTTATAAGGTCTGAAAGCTCTGGCTTACTTTGTGAATATTATTATTTCATTTCATTTGTATTTGTTCCCTTCTTGGTATGCACAATTTAATGTATAACAATTATTTACAAAACATGTCTCTGTAAACACGTACCCGAAAAGGAGCAGGGAGAGTAAAATAAATAAATATAAATAGATGGTATGTCCTTCATATGTTCTTATTCACAGCCAATCATAACGGTACCGTAGGAAAATAAGAGAAATACAAAAACTTTCAAGAAAAAACGTAGTTCCCACTTGACAGTTAACGGAAAGAAACCAGACAACAAATAAACAACAACACCAAAACATCACATGAACAAGGAAAAGTGCAACATCTGGGTCCAACTGGAGTAGAAGAGGGAAAGTGGTGCATCATCATCATAATAATAATATAATCAAGGCGACTGGAGAAAATCCCAAAAAACGAGGAGAAGTGAAAACATGTCTGCGAAAGATTTCCACTCTGCTGTGTTGTTGTTTTTGAATGTTTATACAGCTGAGAATTTTTATATTTTGTGTATTTATTACCTTTCAAAAGGGAAAATAAAACCTGTGAAGCCTCTCTCTGGTTGTGTAACTTCTTCAGACATTTTGTCCAATCTCAGCTTTCAGGACTTCTGGAAAGTCTTTCGGGAGAAACGTTGCTGACTCTCGTCCACCAGAGGAAGGCAGACAGGAAGGACATTTGATCACAACATGATTTATGTGGAAGTTGTATGGAAACTGAAATGTCCAGATCTAAAAGCCTGGGATCTTCTATGTAATGCACTTGTCTCCTCAACATGCATAATGGATGTTTACAGTACGTCATAAGTTGCATTTCTTTCTTGTTATTGCTCATAATCAGCCAATACTGTTGCTCCTTTTCTCCAGAGAAGAAAAATGTACACTCAAGTGGAAATTAAGCATGTTAAAAAATACTGAAAGGAATATAGATAACCAATTTAAAAGATTTAAGAATTCTGGATTAGTGCCAGAAACAAGTTTAGTCACTACATGTACTGTTCATTTGTAATCCTTATAAACCTAACCTGTGAAATCAGTTATAAGGTTTCTTGTGGCTCAGGAAGAGTTTTGATTAGTCCCTGAAAAGATAAACCATACATTCTTTATTAGTCCCGACTCCCGCATACTGGATCTTTCGTCATTAAACCCCAAGAGGTTTAATTATTTCATTATCCGGTTCACATCTGCAGTCTTTTATACCAAACAGTGCCCAAATATCTTGGATAGTCAGACAAACGTGGAAAAGTAGTCAGTGTGTTTGGAGCTTAAACCAATACGTCAAGCTTTGATTTGGACCAGTTGGTTATTTAAAATCTATTGTAAGTCCCGTAACTTTTATGGAAAGGACAGCTCTAAAAATGACTCAAAAAAGTATAAAAAATGGGTCCAATTCTCTTAAAATCAGTGAAACACAGAGCGTTGCCCTGAGGTTTGACAAGTGGTTTTCAGATCTGTTCAGGACTCTGTTTGTTTCTACCAGCTGGTTAAAATCCACCACGAATGCCATGTGTAAATCACTCCCACACTGCATGGTAAAAAACAGAGTGCATTCTGGTCCGGGGGCTACAGGACGGAGAACCACCGCGCTGTAATTGGCTAACATTAGCTCAGCTTCGTTGCTTTAATCATGACATATTGCTGCCAGGAAGCATTTGGATTAAACTGTGACCCTTTGTTGTTCTTTTCTGGGAGTCCTGCCAGTTTATATCGCCCCCAAAAATCAAGAAGAATATCCTCATAAGTAATGCATCCCAGAGAGGGGAGAATCTGCAATGGAAACGTTAACCCATCAACCTCAAAGAGTCTCTTCTTCCTCACCACAACCTACGGCATTGTGGCTGTAATTGGCCTCCATTTTGGTGCAGCTCCAACAACATTACTTGTTGGCCTTTCCCCTTCCTCTCGAGGGCTTTCTCGGGCCCCAAATGTTTTCTCAACAGCCCTGAATCTTATTAGGTTTTCAGAATACCTTAAATGTGTGTCATTTCCCCTCAGTCTCTCCGACTGGTACAGTTAATGAATGGAGCAAAAGTCTCATTACTCGTCTGCTCCAGAGGTGGGAAGTATTGGAGTACAAATACTTTGTTACTGTACTTAAGTACATGTTTCTGGTATCAGTACTTTACTCGGCTACTTATTTTTCTGACTACTTTTGACTTCTACTTCTTACATTTTGAACACAAATACCTGTACTTTCTACTTCTTACATGTTGAACACAAATACCTGTACTTTCTACTTCTTACATGTTGAACCCAAATACCTGTACTTTCTACTTCTTACATGTTGAACCAAATACCTGTACTTTCTACTTCTTACATGTTGAACCAAATACCTGTACTTTCTACTTCTTACATGTTGAAATAACACGATCCGTGTATCCATCATTTCCTGGTCTTCTCTAAAGAAGGGACCAATGAAACGTTGTCATGTTGCCGTTGTTCAGCATGGAAACATTCATTAGCTAACAATGACATTTTACCGTGGGCTCTTTCTTGCTGTGCTGCTCTACTATTTCCTGGCCCCGATTTTTGGCATGGATTGAAATGTAGAGGATTTGCCAGCTAAACATAAATTCTAGTAACTGCAGGTTTCACGACTGCTAATGCCAAATCCCTGCCCTACATATGTATGTTATGCAACTAGAAAACAGCACCTGACAACTTTAGCCTCTTAAGTGGCAGGAGTAGAAATAAGAAATCCTCAACATTTCCTAATTTATGGCTTTACAATATGGATGTTTTTTATCAGGTCTATTCCAGATGATCAGTGGCGGATGAGCGTGTGTGGGATTTGAGTGTCATGGGTAAAAGTGTGTTATTAAATGGCCCACATGCACACGTTGAGACATCTTTTACCTTGCTTAAAATGTTGTTCTGACATGTTAACGTTATATCAGCAGTAACACATTATTTTAAACCAAACTGATCTTATATGCTAGCCAATGTTCCCTTCGGGCCAAAAGGAGCAATTTTCGTTTTCTCCTAAATAAATCTAGATAATTAAAAACAATCTTGCCCTTGCACGAGTTGCAGCAAAGCAAGTCTCTTCATTAGACCACCCAATTCCAGCCTGAAAATGATTCACAGATTTCTAAAG
Source organism: Notothenia coriiceps (assembly GCF_000735185.1). NCBI lineage: Eukaryota > Metazoa > Chordata > Actinopteri > Perciformes > Nototheniidae > Notothenia > Notothenia coriiceps. The sequence continues at coordinate 6,146 of NW_011348719.1, forward strand.
TTCAAAGATGACATCATTGTGTATGCCAGTTCTGAGTGTTAGCATCACAAAGGCTCCCTCAACAAAAAGCAATGAGATTTCTTCCATTGGACTTTATTCCAGAAAATGTTTTCTGTGGTACAGCGCTAACGTTAGCCTAAAGGAACTACAGCTCGGTCACATGATTCACGTCACTACCGCTAAGCTAAAGGTGGCTAAGTTGCTAAAGAACTACAGCCGACCCACACCGCTAAGCTAAAGGCAGCTAATGTTGGGCTATAAAGAACCAGCACGGTCACATGACTTCACATCACCACCGCTAAGCTAAAGGTGGCTAATGTTGGACGTGATGATGTTTAGTCGTCTCCTTTAGACACTCGTGAGCAACCACTGGTTTTAAATTAATCCGTGGGGTATTTACTGACGTATCTTATGTCTAAAAAAAAATATCTTCAGCTTGTGTTTACCACAGACCTTATTTCAGGCAACCGAAAAAAACATACTGAAGTCCACTAAGACAAATGTAACATTTGTGATATTGGGCTATATAAATAAACATTGATTGATAGAAGTACTGACTAAACTTCTTTACTCAAGAAAAGCACAAATACCTGTACTTTCTACTTCTCACATGTTGAACTCAA
>NW_011348719.1:7053-7273 GCF_000735185.1 Notothenia coriiceps
TGAGTTCAAAATGTGAGAAGTAGAAAGTACAGGTATTTGTGTTCAAAATGTGAGAAGTAGAAAGTACAGCTATTTGTGTTCAAAATGTGAAGAGAAGTAGAAAGTACAGGTATTTGTGTTCAAAATGTGAGAAGTAGAAAGTACAGCTATTTGTGTTCAAAATGTGAGAAGTAGAAAGTACAGGTATTTGAGTTCAAAATGTGAGAAGTAGAAAGTACAG
>NW_011348719.1:14180-16573 GCF_000735185.1 Notothenia coriiceps
ATGGGATTTTGCGATTCTTTTTTACTTTCCTTTTCCTTCTGCGTTTTTTCATAATATATCTTTTTCTATCTTCTTTCATTTGTTGTTCTGTTTTATGTAAGCAGCATGTGTCTTCACATCCTATTAGAAATAAACCAGATTCTGATTTGGGTATTTTCATCTTTTAAGGGTTTCCAAACCCTCGTAAGAGTTTTGTAACTGTCTTTGCAAAATGTGCAGTTTAGGGAAAAGCAATAAAAGATAACACTCAATCTGACTCTGCATGCATCATGAAAGCTGTGAGGCATTTCTTAAACTCTGCACATCAAAATGTTGGGGAATGTCCGATGGTCATTTTTTAGGCTGTTTTCTCTGTGAAGACTCACTCATGTAAACAAGTGTTGCCTCCAGCAGAGGGCAGACTCCAAGCTGCTGGCAACGCTCTCTCCACTCAACTGTCTCTGGAGTATTTATGGCTTCAGTCGATCATAATTCCATTCCATTAAAATGTGGTCATGCCAATAAAGCCCCTTTGTATTATATATGTTTATGATACAGTATGACATCCTCGGAGGTTGCATTGAACACCAGCTGCAGCAGATGGGGGGTCGTTGGAGGACCACAGGCATGGTCTTCAAAGTGTTTGTACCCAATGTGTCAGAGGAAGGTTGTTGTTTCCAGAGATGCAGCGTTTGTGGGAGCCTCGTTTCACTTTGGATTAACGTGAAAGCTCCAAATGGCACATAACGACCATGCAGGGCTCACTTGCAGCCAATGAGTCGAGTGCCCCCTCTCAAGGGCATCAGATGACCCTAGTTGTCACTGTGAGGATGCTGAGGGTGATAAAATGTCTACATGTGTCACGCCAGTGTTAGATCCCCTCCTCCTCCCCAACCTAATTCTGCTTTCATCTGAGCGGCGTGTGCTTCTCGGTGATCTACGCTCATGTTTAGCACTTCTGACTAATAACTCACTTCCACTGAAGGTCTCATAATGACGGCGGAGCGTTAAAGCTCACCTCCTGCAGAGATCGGTGGGCTGAGCGGAGCATTAACACTGCCAGAGTTAGGACTTCACCTCCCACTCGTGCTTAAAATGCCTTCACACGGCGCTGTGAGGATTAAAGTGTTTATGAAAATGTGCGAGGGAAACAATTGGGTTAATTACATCTTCATAACTCATGTACTCCTCATGCTGGAATACAAATCTGTAAAACTGTGTCCTTTCCTGATCATTATTTATAAAAGTAAAGTTATTCAGACACCAGTGAACGTCTGACATGTGAGTCCTGCTCCAAGGGAAGCATCACCCTAATCCATAGTGAGTTGCTGTCTGCTGGATGACCTTGTTGTTTCCTTCTAATGTCCCCCAGATAGACTCAGTATGTAAATCAGGGGACATTAGCATGTAGAGAATGCACTTCTGCAGGTCAGACTCAGAGCATTTCAATGATAAAAGCCAGAATGACAAAGGAAGTGAATGGTGCACAGCTGGATTTAGAGCTGTTAGTATATTTTAAATAAACTGCTTAGCACAATTACTGATTCGATAGAAGCGATCTGAATTCATTTTGACACCACTTTTTGGTCATCTTGAGTTGTATAGGAGCAATAAAAGTCGACTTATATGGAGTAAAATAAAACCATGTTAGTTTATCCTGGCTGCTTGCCCTCTGATGATATCCGAATTTAGTTTTTGTATTTACTTGATGTGTCATGCATGTGTCATTCATCGCTCTACGCACAGAAATGGGAACATGTTTCGCCCCAGGTGAGAATCCCTGTAGAGATTTCCGTGGAAGAATAATAATACTAATTCCAGGAATACCATATTTAAAAAACAACATTAGAGACATTTTCCTGATAGCTAAGAGCCGCAGATCTCCCTGGGCGAGAGGAGCAGCTGTGCGTTATGGCACTGATGCGTAAAAGCGCGCACTGGGAGCTGCTATTTACACAGAAAACCACATATGCCACAGTGTTGTTATTCTATCACCACGTTTAAAAAACACAATCTTATCTAATCATCTTACTTTTCCTCGTCTAACTGTTGTTGATATTCTTCAAACTCCTCTTGAGTCATCCCCTGCGCCGCCGCGTCCGTTTTCTCCGCTTCGGGTTTCTCTTCCCCGAGTCCTCCAGTCAGGTTCTTCAGCTGTCCTCCCACCACTTGTTTCACCATGAAAGCCATGGCTGGAAAGAGTCCTCTATTCGATCAGGAAAACACGGTAAAAAAATCTCTTGGATGGAGTATCCTATCCGTCAATAACCCTCAGATTCTCGGTGGGGGGAAAGCGATCAAACCCGCGGTAAAAAAAAACGTCTCCAGGTTCCAGCACCACTTTCCTGGACAGCTCCGCGCCGTGGAGGATTGAGAGGAGCTTTTTGCGTTATGAGTCAACAAGTTTGGAGCTG
>NW_011348720.1:0-2313 GCF_000735185.1 Notothenia coriiceps
GATTTAACACTACAACTATAGATGTCGAGATACTACCATGCTGAATATTAAATGAAAGTACAGTTTATTTGAATACATTATTGTTTACAGACGAGAGTAGCATGTGACAACATCCGGAATGACCGGAAACCAAACCAGCCGTGAAGCATTTTCTGTATGTTTTAGAGTATTGATTACAGCGTTTAGAATGTGTTACATGAAAAGTGATGAAAGAGAATATGAGGAGAAAAGGCGTGTTAAGCATATATTGAATGTGAAAAGTACCAATCCTCTGTTTAAATGCAACAACGGACATTAGAGGCGAGGCGAGCCGGCTGGCGGGGAGGAGCCAGCAGAGGATATATAACGGCACCGAACGGGGGATTCGCGCTTCTCTTCTTGCTCAGGAGAGCCAGATCACAGCTGTTTTCTGCCGGAACAATATTCTGTCTGTAACACTACCGCGCCTTTTTTAATTAAAGTATCCCATTTGAATCTTTTCAGAGACTCCATTTAGTCTCATTTTAAAGCTTCTCTCCTGGACGCGAGAATAAAGAACATATTTAACACTATCTTGTCACAAATCTAGCACCAAGAGTAGCCACACTTGTGTAGTTGCTGTGATATTAGCTAGCATTAGAAATGGACTATAATTGGAAAACAATCCGTAAAATAAAAGCCTCTAGTTCTGCTAAGCATCCCTCTCAAAGAATGGAAAGTTCCACTGCATTGAACATGCTCTATATGCTGCTCTTGTACTCAGCTACACCTGAAGTGAATTTTAAACAGCCATGAGGCTTTTAAAGGTTTTCTTTGGGGGTTGTGAAGCAACACCGGTGGCGTTAAACAGAGATGGGCGGGTAGATGTGAGCACTTGACTCTGCCCTCCGCCGTGATAGGAACTCATTGTGTTCCGACCTTTAAGTCGGCTCTATCTCCCTCCATGTCACTCTGGCTGTTTTCCTCTCCTCCTGCTATCTCGCTGTGAGGGCCGGGGACTTGACAGCTGATTTGAAGCACTGCAGCGGCACCGGCATTAATGATTTCCTCCCCCTCCTATCTCCCTTTCTTAGCAGTCTGTCTTAATATGTCCTGTCTTTTCACTTGGGATTCTCTCTCCCTTCCTTTTTACTGCCGCCTATCTCCCTCCCTCCCGCCCATTGTTTTAATGAAAGTCAAAGAAGGGATGGTATCAGTATGCAGAGCGTCCACTCCCTGTCTCAGCAGAGAGCTGTTATCTGGGCCACAGAAACAATGGCTGCTCAGGGCGATGGGAATAAGGATTGGACCGTCCACTTCCATACCAGCTCCTCGTAGAATCAGAAAGAGACACAGACAGAATGGTGAAGCATTGCTTGGGTAAAAGTCTATTGACTGTGACCCAGAATTTCATTCCTATTTGTTCCGTTCGTGGTATGCACAACTTCATGGTGGGGTAGGTAATTTTTGAGAAACCAGCTCGAGTGCGCTGGAATTTGAAAATACACAACCGGAACAAATCTGCCACTTCCTTACAGAGCCCCTCCTCCAACACACACGAACGCGCACATGACCAATGAGGGCACGAGATAAGTTTGTGCACGGATGGAAGGCTGACAGGCAGGTAGGCCATCCAGTTATTTTAGCCGGGCCGGCATCTTTCTACAGCACTACGGCTTCAACAGATGACATTTCTTTATGGATTTTTTGTCAAAGCACTTCAGATATTCATTGCTATCGGGATGTTAAGAGCATTCCATGGAATATAACAACAAGTGTATCTCGAGCCGGTTTCTCAAACGTACCTATCCCACCTTTAAAGTATAACAATGATTTACAAAACATGTCTCTATAAACACACCATACCCGAAAAGGAGCAGGGAGAAGAAAATAATCTTATATTACCTCAAAGAAATAGAAATAGATGGTCTGTCCTTCATATTTTCTTATTCAAAGCCAATCAGTATCGTAGGAAAATAAGAGAAACACAAAAACGGACAAAAAATACTTAGTTCCCACTTGACAGTTAACGGAAAGAAAGCAAAAATAGAATGTCTTTGCTTGGCCTGAGCTGACATGTTCACATGGGGCCTCAAATGGGCTCTTGCTTTTTTATGTTGTCCATCTGCTACATGTATTTCATCCCCCACGTGGGTCCATTCTGCCCAAATCAGGAGGGGTAATGGGACCAAGGTCGGCCAGAGGGGGTCTGTCTTTTGGTTTGGAACAAGACGAGATAAATGTTTCGCTCTTACAGCCCCCGAGTGGAAAACATTTTTTGGCTGTTTGTGTAAAACATGTTATCGAGAGATATTTGTTTTGGTTTTTCTGAATTGCCCAATTTTTTTTAAAGCA
>NW_011348721.1:0-3839 GCF_000735185.1 Notothenia coriiceps
TGGGAGCTTTCCGAAACATCTCTAAGTAGTTGACCAATCACAACAGAGCCGGCCAGCTAACCAATCAGAGCAGACTGGGCTCTGGTTTCAGACAGAGGGTGAAAACAGGTGCGACAGCACAGGCAGTATGAGAAAAATAAAGAGCTTCTTGAACCTTAAAGCATGGAAACATGTCACAAAATACAAATATGAACATGAACATGATATTCCTTCTTTCGGTAACTTTTCCTGAGTTATGCTGAAGGCTTTTGGTTAATGTTTTTTTTTTTGAGCAACTAAATTAAACTGAGCACATTTCAGTCAGTCAAACCTAAGTTTATAGCATCATTTAAAAGAAATCCCAATGATGATACTGACATATTAAGGCTGCGTCCAAATAGGGCTGAGCCATTCATCTGTATCATTTACTCAAGAACACTGGTAGAAAAATAGAAAGGGAAATACTCTATAAAATAATTAATATTTTATTTGGGGTGAGGAGGCCAACAGTCCCTTTCACTTTTATAGCATTGCTCGATAAAGGTTTACTTCTTTTAACTGATGTAATTTACATTGACAAGAAGGAATATATCAAAGAAGGCTTTAATTGTGACAGCATTCCAGTTTTAAGATGTTGACTGAGGTTATTATTCAAAATGTTCACACATCTTCCTTTGCTGTTAGTCTCCTAACAGATCATTGATCTTCCCCGCAGCTGCATATATTACACCACACAATAGTGTTACATAGAAAAAGATACTAAGTAACTTTATTGATGCAAATTACAAAAACCGGTAACTGATTTATAAAGGCATACACATGGTTGGCGATGGGCGCCACATCTTGGCAATAATAGGCAACAGTGCAAAGAGTGTGTCAGGTTGGACAGCAGAGCTGGGTGGACCCTAATGCAGTATATAAAAAAGGTTTAACAGAAAATTCGCTTTAAAGGCAGGTTATCAAGACCAAACCGGGCAAGGCATACAAAACAAAACAACAAGGATTGTCAACAAGGATGTCTCACAATCACAATGAAAAGACAAAGCTGGGCAGGGCAGGACAAATACAAAGGCATCAGAGGCCTGTACGACAAAGCCGGTTCAACATAACCTGGATATGTTTGAGTTACCCGGTTTACCTAATCAAAAACAAACACGCTCTCGCTAAGCGGTCCTACGACACTTGAAAGGGGCGGGGCTAGCAACATTTGACCAATCACATGGACAAGCGTACTGACAGCGCAGCGCGTCATACTTCCTGAATGAAAAGTCAACTATAATATTAGACATATGAAGAAGTTAAACTTTAAACATCCATGATTTAACACTTTATCCAGGATAAAAGCCCCATAGCTGCACCTGCAAGGTGAATACAGCTGGTAAAGAAAAAGTGTTTGAATGCGTACATTAACAGGTTTATGATATCACTGCCTAAGACACGATCTGATTTTAATTACATTTGACTCAAGTGTTTCGTCAACTTAATGTGTTGCTTAAAATAATACTTCTGCATACAGTATGTGACACGTGATATGAATGATAATGGGACACATCGACGTCTGCACTCACAGTGCCGCGGACTGTAATGTTACTTTGATCCGGTTACTTATGTTGTGGCAGATATTTAAGTAAGCTTTCTTAACGCTAATGTTATAATAGTCAGATTGCTCTGAAGATGGGAGGTGATATTCTATTCATTTTCACGTTCACACAGTCAGTTGATTTTTGCCGGCCGTCTTTCCTGCAACGGCAGCTTTTCTGTATTTCCTTTCTCCTGTAATATGACTTGATCTCTTTAAACTCCACACACTGAGCTCTGATTGGTCAGCAGACGGTGCTTTCACTGAGTTGATCTCTTATCCTGGAACCTTACCTGCTCCGGACCAGGCTAGCCATTCAGCATAAGTTATCATGGAGATCTAGCCCACTAAAAAGAGAACCAGCGTCGTAGGACCGGAAACCCAGAGTTTTCCCTGAAGTTAGCTCGCTAAGCGGAAATCCGGCTTCGTACAGGCCTCAGGACCAGTGGGGGAAGAACTGCGCTCAGCATTATCTCGGTGGATTCTGGTATCAAGCTTGCCATTATGCCAACCCAACCGGTCTGTACGCACCTCAAGGGCTTGCCAACGTATATAAAGGCGTTCAAGTTATCTGGCATTCATGGAAGGGCTATAGCTTCGGCCTGAAGACCTTAGCCATGAAGATCAGATCAGTCTCTGTATGTGCATGCGCTCAATAACCTGATTAGCTGTACACTTTTATTGTTGACTTTATTAAGGTTTTCACAAGATTTCTGACAGCTCTGACCTTCTTGTTCACCTAACTATTTGAGGCTCATAATGCAATTCTTGTTTCAGTGCTACATGTTTTACCTTCAACCAACACAGATGTAATAATGAATAAACAGTTATTGGTTCTAATAAAATATTTCCTTATAAATCAATAAAATAATTGGACTTGGACCTTCTTGTTTACTTAAAGGTGGGGTAGTTAAGTTTGGGAAACCGGCTCGAGATACACTTTTCATTATATTCCATGGAATGCTTTTAACATCCCGATAGCAATGAATATCTAAAGTGCTTTGACAAAAAATACATAAACAAACGTCATCTGTGGAAGCCGTAGCGCTGTAAAAAGCACGACCAATCATTTTAGCTGGCCCGGCTAAAATAACTGGATGGCCTACCTGCCTGTCAGCCTTCCATCTGTGCACAAACTTATCTCGTGCCCTCATTGGTCATGTGCACGTTCGTGTGTGTTGGAGGAGGGGCTCTGTAAGGAAGTGGCAGATTTTTTCCGGCTGTGTATTTTCAAATTGTAGCGCACTCGAGCTGGTTTCTCCAAAATTACCTACCCCACCTTTACCTTTTATATTCCTGTGAGGCAGAAAATTACATTTGTGTTTTTAACGCCAGGTTTGACTATCTTCAACAAACAGTGAAGCTCTTTTAAAATAATCATATCATTATTGCTTGAAGCGATATTACAGCATTTTCATTTTCAAATTCCATATAGATATCCCGCTAAAGTGAATTATTTATCGACACAATCATTTTGAAGTGAAAATCTTAAATTGTGACATGTGCGTACATGTCTCCACATACATGCAAAACTATAAAATCAATATTTAAATTCATAAAGACAACATCTTGCCTGGGACTGTGAGGTATTTGGGCAGATGCTTGTGAGGTATTTGTCCTTGTTTTGCTTTCGATTTTAGATTGATTGTCCAAAGGGGGAAATTCATTTTCACAGCACTGTTCATGTACACAAAATACATACAATATATAAACAACAACACGGACAACAACAGATAGCGTCAGACATGGCAGTTTAACTCAGTGAGGCCTGTTATTTAATGCAGCAATGGCTGCAGGAATCAAGCGAGGAACTGATTGAGAGGGTGTGTGATGTCAAGTTCTGTTGCGGTTGTCAAACTTTTTCTGTCATTCCCCACTTTGAACAGTTGGGCCTTTTCAAGCCCCACCTGTTCCTCATCGCTCCAATAAAATGGTAGGCCAAGCTTAAAATTGTCAAATGTATCGTTCTATAACAGGGGTCTCCAACTTTTTTAGGATGAGAGCTACTTAAAAAAAATAAAACAAGTCGTGAGCTACTTTTACTCCTCTTTTTTGTTTTTTTTGCAGTGTATATATTTAGCACATTTTAACATTATTATATGCTGACCTTTAACCTTTGTGTGCTGTTTGGGTCTGTGGGACCCGTTTTCAGTGTTTACTAAAAGAAAATGTATTCAATTTAATTATTTTGACCTGATTTATTGGGGGTGGACCTCACCTCCTCTTGGGGGGTCCGGGGGCATGCACCCCCGGGAAGATTTATTTTTTAAATGTTGAAGTT
>NW_011348722.1:0-3206 GCF_000735185.1 Notothenia coriiceps
CATATCCCTCTATTTCACTTCCTGTTTCAAAAGTGCTGATTTGGGGTATAAAGCTTTAAAAATAGATTATTAAAAAAAGGAGGGGGCTGAGCTCATGCGGGACCCGGCAGCTACTGTCCAAACTAAATTCTGCCGTGATGAAACGCCACATCATGGATGATCAAGGATTATCTCTGAAACAGTATGGAGCTCAAAGGCTTTCTCTCTTGCCGGTTATACCACAAGGTGAGTTCCTTTTCATTTCCTGCTTCTTCACACACATGCTCTGCAGTACAGGTTAGCTCTGAGTGTTAGCGATGCTAATGTAAACACCGACCATATTACGTCCAAAACAGTCGGGCATTGTTTCTGATAGCAACGTTTCGGACGCAAATCTGGATCAGCTCCGTTGTTCCCCGTTTTTGGAGATTTGGGTACGGAGGAAAAGAGAGGGTTTTATTTTCTGACGCTGCGCGAGTTCCCCGACACACCGGGGACACATATTTATGTATAAAAGACATCAAAAAGTGCATTTTGCATGATAGGTCCCCTTTAAAGAACATATCCCACCTTTCTGGGTTCTCACAAATCCCCTCCACCAAATAGATCGTATCCTGAAATCAAAGGATAAAACAGGTCACTTAAATGTGCAGGAATATTACCATCTAGAACGAGCACATGTCAATAGATGCATACATACAACTTTATTTAGTAAGTGTTGATTGTTTACCATGTTTATGTTTGTCTGGACAAGACAAGAGACAGAGGAGACATCCAGAGAGTAGCAGACCGTCATGGAGGGCAGACATCTTATTTGCATTGAGTTGATCTGAACAATAAAAAAACTGTGTATTAAGATCAGAAGTCTGGGATTTACGATAATAATCATCAATTGAAATGTCTTCAAAAGGAGTAGTACTGCTACCTGACTGTTGTCTTGCTTAATCAGTGTGATCATCTTCATGCTGCCCGTGTCTTGGCTGAAATACACACATTTAATTCATTACAAATAGATGAATTCCTTTGTATATTCTATAGCTACAGTATGTGAAGAAACATTGATACTCACGCCACTCTGGAAGCAGAGCCACATTCTGTAGTGAGTTCAAAGTCATGAATAGCAAGATCCTGCCAGCAGTGAACCATGACCAGAAAGTGTAGGTCCCAAAGACTCAGGGAATCCTGCAAAAACACAAAGTCATCCATTTGTAAAACTCACACACTTTTAATGGAAACTCATACAAAGGAATACACAACAGATACACGTGATGCCAACTAAACTCACCTCGGTGTCAAGAACATACAAGAGGTTGTCTGCCACCACCATCTTCCTCACACCTTTGGAGTAAACATGAGGAGAACATGTGATAAAACCATCACCATGTTGTGTTTTCACTTGGTATCTTTTACCCAAAACTTATAATCTATATACATCTGTGTCCAAGAGCCTGCATTTTTGATTCATCACTCAAATGTTAAGTGTCTTAAAAAGGCACAAGAAAGACCTCACCTGGAATTAAGCTGTTGTCCACAGAGTGAGTAAGACACATCTTGGTCTGACGAGGGTCCATCGTCCAGTGAGTCAAAACATTTTCGTTATCCCCCTGTTAGGGAAATAATGTGACAATTGACATAGAGAAAAACATGTGGTTTTACTGCTTTATATAAAGGTATAACTATTATTTCTGGAAATGTATATATCATAAAACTTAATTTAGAGTTTGTGTAAATATCCTGGTAAAGCTTAGTTTCAATTTTATCTTTAAAACACAATTCATTTGCAGGGAAAGGAGACCTGCAAGAGCAACGTATGAAAAGGATTGAACTAAAAGTTAAGTAAATTGTCCAAAAGTAAAGATTGTATTTGATGTTGTCTATAATATGCTTTTATTCACAAGCAACCAATGTATCAAAACTGCCTTTTGGTAAATACACTTTTTTCTCTCACTGACCCCGATCATTAAGTGGATTTCGGGGCCCATGTTGAACACGACTGCTGTGCTGCAGCCCTCCTCGTGGTGTTCGCTGGTGGAGCAGAAGTCTATCTTCATGAGCGACTGGAGCTGAGTGGAACAGAAGATTATTCAAAGTTCTGCTGTAAAGAAAAGTTTGCATTTGTATGAAAAGCAGGTTGTTTTAACTTACCTCTTTCAAAGATCCCATATCCATTTTTTCCATAGCTGTGTAAACAAAAGAAGTTTAATTTAGTTAACATCTGTCTCCATCATAAATGTAACCCTTCTGCACTTGATGTTTTGATACCTGTCTCGATCTCTGCCAATGCAAGGTTTGAAATGTGGAAGAACCCATCCTCTATAAGAAGGAACACATGGTATATCCCTTTGGAGACAAAACACATAAAAAACATGAAGTAAGGAATTCTTTCAGATTTCCATTGCATATCAAACCCTCATTTATCATATTCAAATAGGAAACGTACCCAAGGATGCTTTGTCCTCCTCTATGGTGAGATAGCGGAATGTTTTCTTATCTTCACTGGATGGTTTCTCTACCAGCGCCTACAAAATACCCAATATGTTAATGTACATTAGTGAAACACACACTGTGCAGCAGCTCATTTAAGATAAAGACAAAAAGGTATGTGGATTATTTTGGCGGGGCCTTCATCTATAGTTGTGTACTTTTCTTTGCTGTAGGTGAAATCAGACAGGTGACCGTTTGAGGCTAGACACAGAGGGATTATATCTCATGTGATCCTAGGGATGCACCATTATGCACTACGTTTTTTAGATGTGCTCTACTTGAAAAAGATCATTTGAATAAACAAAACTGTTCGTAGTTTTTGTAGTAAACAATTGAGGTTAGACCATGTTATGTCAGTGTTGAAAAAATAAACAATATTTACGAACAAATCTTAACTCTTAACTAAATAAACTACAGGTTATCATCTTTACAAAATTGAAATTAGATTATCTTCTTCCCACCCCTTTTTGGATGTGTAATTAAGGAGATTATTTGTTATACATCATTTAGAATCAGTTATATTTTTGTATATCAATTTGACAGATTAATTTTGTATTTATTTATAATAATTCTCATGTAAACATTATGTATAATCTAATCAAAACATTATTGGTATCTGCCACGAGAAGTAGGTTATTTACGGTTCTCATTATCCAATAGGGATGTAACGATACCAAAAACTCACGGTACGATAATATCGCGATAACAAGTCCACGGTACGGTATTTATCGCAATATTGAAAA
>NW_011348723.1:0-2033 GCF_000735185.1 Notothenia coriiceps
GTTACTTGCGCTAGCGGGATGTGAGTGAGGCTGCATTTGAAAAAGTTCAAATTTTCCTAACCACACAGAAAAGCTACATAGCAGACTTGTCACTTTTGTTATGATTATTTGCTGGGCATGTATATTGATTGATACTGTAGTTAAGTCATGTGACTAGTAACCTTGCCATACCTTAGCTTTGGCTGAATTGACGCCACTGCCTGCAGGGTGGAGCTATTGGCTTATTCAGACCAATTACGCTCTACCCAGCCAAGTAAGCTGCGGCTCCGACTTCTCCACGGTCTCAACCGGGTGATAAGAAGTTAGGGCGCGGTGGCTGTTAACCAAAGGCCGGTCAGGGGCAGTGTGGTGGGTCGATGTTGTGGGACGACAGGGCGTTTATCCATCCGGGCTCCACCCGCTGTACCCATAGAGTCCAGTAGAGGGCGGCGCCTGTGTGAGATAGAACGGTCGGTTACGCATTGTAACCCTAGTTCTATAAGCACAGGCGGCCCTGTATTTCCTATGCCGCTCGCTGAAGAGGGTGTAGGATTACAGTCAGAAGGCGTAGCCGCCTTATATACTGTGAGCTACGTGCGCATTCAGTTAGCACACGTTTGTACAACTTCAGTGTGTGAATGCTCGCGTATCATTGATGAGAGTAGTACCCATAGAGTCCAGTAGAGGGCTCCGCCTGTGCTTATAGAACTAGGGTTACAATACGTAACGCCTTACGTTCCTCTAAGGGTTTCTCGCGGAAAGCCCGGGACTTCTGGAGTAGATGCTGCTGAATGATCTCACGATCGTCAGCTGTAGTATCATGTTTGTGTGGTTTGTTTCGGTCCATTTGGTCTCCACAGAGTCCTGTCTGCTTTTGGAGGGGCATCTGCTTGCACATTGAACTTAAATCTTGGATAGTTTCTTATCATAGTTTGTTGTCTGACGAAGTCCACGAAAACTTTGAAAGGGGGAAAAGAGATCTGGTGCTGTAATTTGTAGCTGGAGCAGAGAGAGAGCCACTTCTCTTGTAAGTTAAAGGGTAACTTTGGACTAAAGGATTTATACCTCGTGCAGTGTATAGGTATTGGAGGCCTGGGAGGTCTCCTTCTGTCTTTGCTGCCTCCAGTTCCATTATGAGGTCACTTAATTCGCGACGTTTTGAATAGTCTTTGTTAGAACGTTTTGGGAAGCTGTCAATGCGTTGGAAGAGTGCATCCTCAATCACTTCGGGTGCTCCGTAACATGCATCCAGCCAATCCCAAACCAACTCAAGCCCTCTATCGGAGTAGTTCACATGGACAGACCTAATACGTTTGGTATGCTCAGCCGATTCTTTTCCTAGCCATTAAACCAACAAATCAATTTCCTCGCTAGCTGTCAAGTCTAGGCATCTAACGCATTTCGAAAAGACTGTTTCAAGGCTATATAGCCTTGTGTTTGGTCGTTGAATTGGACGCTGATGCTGGCTCTGCGAGTGGCTGTCTGATCTCGTCTTGAGATAGCTGATGCAGTGGTGGGGCAGACTGTACTATAATTGGCTATTTGGCCTGCTTGGCAACGTATTCTTTAGTACAAATAGCTGGTCAAAGTGACATTTGGAGCTACTTCGGTCACTGCATTCAGCAGCTGCTTATAGGACCTCAGCTTCGGCGACAGCTGCAGCCATTTCTTGCTGTAGTGATAACATGTCCATCGTTGCTTCAAGTTGTGCTTTTTCCACTTTTAGGGCCATTTCCCTCTCTGCATAGCTTAACCTGTTAACCAGTTAAGCCCAAGCCTGTTTTTCAGGTCTCACTTCTAAAAGGGGTAAATGATTCAATTCAGATTGAACATAGTAACAACAATTCAATTATAGTTTCCATCTGTAAGGGAAACTTCTGTAGCAATGGAGAGTCAGGACTCAGAGAGACACGAGGAGAGTTGAAGCTTTGATGTCAAGCACTGGTGGTTTATTACAAGTATTGGCCGGAGAATTCACATCACAAGTCACCGCAGCCAGAGGTTCTGACTGCACGAGCGGGTTGCCACATCAATTCTGCCACGCCTCTCTCCTG
>NW_011348724.1:0-8017 GCF_000735185.1 Notothenia coriiceps
GTGTTTTTAGCTTCTGGTGCTAGCGAGCTATGCTAACGGATATAAAGAGTTTTTTCAACAACAAAGTGGAGGAGAGTCCTCTCCTGTCAGACTAGAGGCTCAGTGAGCTAAAGGAACTCTCTCAGTGTTATCTACAGTGGGTACCTCAAACGTTTTGGTCACCATTAATGTAAATAATTATTTCCGAGGCACACGTTTATATGATCATTATAGTTATAAAACAATAAGAGAATACATTTTTAAAAAAAGGTATGAAATACTATATGACATTAAAAAAAAGAATAACGTTTAAAAGGGAGTGATTTGTAAAATATCCATAAAGAAAAAGTAAATCTGTTAACAGTTCTGTTTCAAATGGGTGTTGAGAGATGTATCCATAGATCTCTTCATGTTGCTCTCAAAGTGCACCAGATTGATGCTTTCAACTTCAATATTTAAAAATAAATCTTCCCGGGGGAGCTTGCACCCAGACCCCCCTATGTGAGGTCCACACACCACCTATAAAAATAGCACTTTACCCCCTGCTTACACCTATATGCCGTGAGCTGATTATCGAGCCTTCATTGTAACAGTCGCGGGTACGTTGTGTACAGTATATGTGTGGGGATTGTTGCAGTAGAAAATTCCACTGTAGCGACCGGTACATTAATGGGAAACCCTAAATGTTTGAGCACCCTCTATGACACGTCAAGCTACCCCACAGCACCCCCAAAATAAATCTCTGGCTCCACCACTGAGCCTGACTTGTGTTGGGGGGGCCCGACTTTTTTTTTTTCTCCGATGGGGGGGCCTGATAGAAAAAGTTTGGGAACCACTGAACTAAACTAAGATGGGGAACAAGGCAGGTCTGGTAAACATCACATGTTAGCATTTTTATTGTGAGCATGTTAGCATTTAGCTCGTAGCACCACAGTGTTTTCTGAAGGTATAGCCTCTCACTTGTATTGAGGTAGCCTAGACTGGTGAATAACAGACAATAGTTTTATTTATTTATAGCTTGCAAATCCTTAAAAGCACAGTCCATGTCAGCTTCTAACACCAAATTTCATAACCATACCAAAAAACAACTTAACTTGTTTCTCTCCCAGCGCTGGATCTGAGGAGCTAACAACTAAGCTAATGTGCATTCACAATCACAACTGTGTAAACTGACTGTTTGTGCACGTTAATGAATGTTTTCATCAGATTCTGTCTCTGAGTGGGCGTTTACCTGCTGCACATTCCTCTCTAGTTAAGTGTTTGCAGCTCGTCTTTTCCTTTTAAAGGTTTTCACAGTAATTATGGAGGTTTCTCCAGCGGCTGCCGTCAAACCATATCTGTGTACATAAAGTGGATGAGAGGGTGGAACAAGAAGAATGTTTAGTGTTGTTTTGGTATGCTGAAAAGTGGCCTCTGCACAGAAACAACTCCACTTTATTTCAGCTGAAAGGGGTCGTAAATCTTTCTGTTATGATCTTTATGTTCACATGTAATGTATCTTTTCATCCTGTTTTCCTTTCCTTTTTTTTTTCTTCTCTCAGATTTGTAATTAGAGATTTCATCCTGTCAGGCGGAAACCAACTTGTTTGAGATGTGTTTCTGTTGTCTTTTCAGCCATGAATACTCATATTTGTATTTTCAAAATCCCCTCAAATAAAAATAGAGTGACTTCTTTTAATAATATATCCTGAATTGTCTGATCATGAATATGTTATTCTCTTAGAGTTCCTAGCTCTAATGCCCCTGTCACACTGTCCAGAAATTGACACCCGTGGGACACACGAATATGGAATTGTGAATTTCGCACGAAGATGGCCCCGAAAAACACACAAAGGCAACATTTACATTACATTTAAGACATACAACTGCAACAAAAGTAACAAAAACAATTATGTTAAAGTACTATGATACTGTACTAATATTTTCAGACTTTGTTCTTTACTTTATCCGTCTTTATATGTAGAAGATATTAAGTTTTCTCCGTAATGTTGTTTCCATAGCAACAACAACTTATTGTCAACTCGCCTTCAAAATAATATATTATATTCTTTTCAGTTTCACAGAACACAAATTGGGTTATTTACATAATATGTTTACATGATTTTGTTGTGCAATAAAACAACCAGGTCGACACACGATAAAGCCATCGTATGACCGCCGGTGGAGTTTAGGCTCCGACAGCAACTTCATGAGCGGTAGCAAAATCTTTGGCATGCCAACAAATTGCCGAAGGACCTTGCGAAGGTTCATTTTCGTGTTGACTTCGTGTGTCAATTTTGCCCTTCCGTAAGGNAGCAACTTCGTGAGCGGCAACTTCGTAAGGCACTCGTGAGGGCATCTTGTCAAATCGTGTCATCTTCGTGTTATCATCGGTGCCATCGGGCATTCGCCCCGATCAGAGTGAGGGCGAATGCCCGATGGCACCGATGATAACACGAAGATGACACGATTTGACAAGATGCCCTCACGAGTGCCTTACGAAGTTGCCGCTCACGAAGTTGCTGCCGGAGCCTGAGAAACTCCAACGGCGGTCATACGACGGCTTAAGATGACTTCACGAATGGCCCGATGTTGTTACGATCAGAGCCACATTTGAACATTTCCTTTATCGTGTGTCCATCGGGTGTCAATTTCGGGACAGTGTGACGCGGGCTTTCCGGAATCCACACCAAACACCAACATTTGCTCTTTTTGAAAGAAAATAACCTGGGTGATGATAATTTCTGACATATTGAAGGCATGGAGTTTAAAAAAAGGGTTTAATATAGGTTAAGTTGCATTAGATAGAATAAAGTAAATTGTTTGAAGGTCTAAATTGTGCTACTAAATTCATCAGTGAAATTAATTCAAATGAAAAAAAGCACAGATAAAATAGGCTTTACATTGTTTATGCAACATGCAGCAAAAAAATATGAAAACTGGGTCATTCAATCTGGACAAACAACTTTATTTCTGGTAATGCATCTATACACTGTACATTCAGCCACTGTAGTATATAAGCATAGCTATTTTCAAACATAATCTCATAAAGTCCTTTACTTTACAATATAGTCCGTGTCGTGAGAGAAGGGAAGGGTCGTTGGAGGAGGAATGAGGAAAAAGGCGTGAAAAAATTTGGGAAACAAGGAAGATAGATGAATAAGCCAAGCTTTTTTTCACACTGTATATGTGGCATTAATGATGGGAAAGCTTACATTTACCTCTTACATAAAAATATTTCTAGAATTGTAAGGTTTATATAGAATTAGCAGCAGAACAGGGCTAAAAGGATACATGAGGATGAGGGGAAACAATCTGCAAGGTGGCGTAGTTATGTGCATGTGTGTGTGCGTGTGTGTGTATGTGTGTCACCCATACGCTAGGTCTGCTATCTGATACTGAACATACTGTTAAAAATATATATGAACTGGTGAAAAAAGTCATTCAATATAAAGACTCTACAGTAAAAAAAAAATGAGAAGAAATTGATTAAATGTTTATGTAGGGAATATTCTCTTACGCACTGCCTTTTTTTAAACATTTCAGTTAAAACACAAATTCAAAAAAAAGACAGCTATTGTAAGAAAAGATTTCTTTTTGAAAAAGGAAACACCATGTACATATATTATACAATATCGTAAATGAAAAAATATTTACATTTGTAAATTCTTATTCAAATCCTCACACTGGCTAGTATTTGTCTATTAATATGGACTGTTATTGCTGCGTTATTGTCCATTATTTAGCAAAATGATTCTCCTTTAGAAAACAATACGCTGTTGAACGGCTTTTTCTTTTTGCGCGGGAAAGTGTAGAGCCAATGTCGTTATTTTCTCCCTTCTTTTGTAGAAAACCATGAGTAAAGTAAACTACGCATAGGTTATCAACTCTTTGAGTGTAAAAACAACTACAAAATGTACCAATTTTAGGTCTGCCAAAGTAGCAGACGCCGCAATGTTCTCTGAGCAACATCAGTAATGTTAGATAAGAAAAGGGCTTCTAACATAATGCCCTCTGTGTTATCCTCAACAAGCTGGGAATAAACAGTCTTTATATACAACCCAAAGTAACATTTCATCGAAGCAAGTGGCTTTTCAAGATCTTCTATAAAAAATGTTGAACATGCATATCATTGATTTCTAAAGAAGGAAAAAGCACTCATTTAGAAAAAAAGCCTGAAGCGTCTAGCATTTGTTCAATTACTCTCAGCACTGAAAAAGGAACAAAGTTTGTAAACTGGTTGGTCTTAAGAATACTGTTAAGAAGAGCTGCTAAACGAGGGAGGGGCTTTTGATTTGAAACCTGCAAACAGGAAGGTGATGAGAGGCCACACCCCCAGCAGCGTCATCATCAGTTTTCCTTCTCTGGAAACCCTTCGCCCGCGTCCAGGCACTTGAGGTTGTCCAGCATTGCATTTTTTTTTTTTGTCTTTAGTTTTTTTTTGCAAGAGTGGAGTTTTGTTTCCTTAAGAACAATATACTGTGTTGTTTTTGTATTACTTTTTCCTCTTCTAAATAAGACAATTTGCTTTATATTGCATAACACAATAAAACCTTGACATGTACAGTATCAATGCCCAATAACTGACTATATGTATGGCAAACTCAAATTTCATGCATAAAGAAAATATGAGTTTTCAATTGAAGAAAGTGAACATAACAGACAAGCAATAATAAAATATCTCCACGTTTAAAACAACAACAACCAAAGGAAAAATAGCATTAACACAATGTACATTCTGATTGCATTGTACCCACTGTGTGACGGATGCTGCCTTTTGAATAAAATTACATTTTATTCCTCCAACATGAGAATTTAGTTCACGCTCCAATAACAATCACCTCACATGCTGTTAATGATGTTTGTCAGAGTTGTAACCGGGTGCGATATTTGTGTCAATTATTTTACAAAAGCGGGAGAGTGCTTAGCCCAAAATTGTCCAACAATCCCAGACTGCATCAGCAAGCAAGAGGTTCTTTCTTTCCATTTATTTACAAGACTTTGCCTTTAGAAAACAGAACAACAGTATTTATTGGAGATGCATATAATCAAGATAATGCTTACTGGATTTATATGGTAGCAGTCATGTATACGATGGTGTTTTTCAAAGTAAGATTGAAGACAATAGTGGGAGTACAATGCATTATAACAGTATTTTGTTATGACAAAGTGCGATTCATTATTCTAAAGTAAAAAAAACAAAAAAACATACATTTATATTTACATACCTTAATTTAATTAAAATGAACATTTTGTGGTTCTTGTCACCATATCCAGCCCACCATGATGTCATAGGTGATGCTTCTGATATCATTTGGAGTAAAAACATACCGGCTCTCATCACTCGAGTGTAACAAGACAATAAAACCACACTCACATCTGGAGGATTTATCTTTACAAGATACACACTTCAGGGTTTTGTTAAAATAACAGAAGGCGACAGAGTGTGGCTTATTGGCAGCAACACTGAGATGTTGGATGTTGGTATTGACCATCCAGAAAGTGCTCACTAAAAGGTGCCTTTAACACGGCATGTTTTTATTCCCAACTCCCAATCCAGGGTGTGATCCACAGAGAGGAGGATCTAGCCAAATGCAAGCCCACTCAGCACTTGGAGAAATTAGAAATACATGATTTTATAAAGCAACAATGGGAGGAAAAGAACTTTGAACTGGATGCTTTTCCCCTCAGTGGACTGCGATGGCTTCCTGAAAAACCGACAAAACCCCGGTGGCACTGTGGGAAGTTCATTTGCTTGTTATGTTCATCTTCTGATTTATTTGTATCTTTTTTATATTTTTAAACTTCAATAACACAGAGAAAAACAGAAACCATCTCATGTTTTCTTTACATTTTGCTATGTAGTCTCTTAAATAGCTCAGAATGCCCTCCATCTTCGTCATGGCGAGGGGACGTTTGGAGGAGATTATTCCGGTCTGTTAAGTGTGACCCCCTCCTCTCCACAGCTGCATTACTCTAATATAACATGATCGTCTCTCAGCACTAGCATTACAGACGCCTGTCCCTGGATCTCCCCTCAAATCTGCTTTTTATTCTTGTGATCCTGGTTTTTAGTTCTGTGAGTTTGGAAGTCAGTGTTTGATTTAGTAACACCTGTTTCCATGTTGCAGTGTTTCCAGTCTTTCTCCATGAAAGCACTCACTTGATTTTTCATGGGTGTTTCTTCTCTCTGTGTCTGCTCGGAGAGTCTTTCATTTGTGAGTGGTGGGGGCCAGAAGATGGGGATCATGGCAGGCGATTGGGGGGTGGGGGTGGGGGGGGGTTGGCTGCTGGGTTAGTTTTCAGCGAGTGTGTCCTGAGGCGCCCCCTCCTTGTCGCTGGGCCAGAGTTGCTGCTGCAGCTCCTTCACCACCCTCTCCAGGTGCTCCCGGGCCTCCCGCTCCAGCAGCAGGTCGGCTCGGAGCTGCTCGCGGTCGGCCTCGGCGTGCTGCAGCTTCATCTGGAGGTCCTCGATCTGCGGAACACATGGCAGGAAGCAGATGTGACTAAAGGACGGCTGAGCTGTGTACACAGAGTTATTCCTATTCATGTTAACTCAAAGGATATTTTCATACAGTCTTGCTTGACTGGCAGATTGGCTTCATAATTTCAACAACTTGTGATTTACATAACTGATTTATGTCAATATAAGTTCTTACAGACACAAGGTCATAGAAAAGTTTCTAGATCTGAGCATATATTTGAAGAGACAGTCTCAATGCAATGTGGGAGTTTTAGTAAAAAGTTCCCTTTGTTGTGTGTTCCACTATCAGTTCATAGATCTCTGTTAATGACAGCCTTCTAGAGCGGCTGCAGTCTCTGAGGGGGGGTTCACAGACCCAGCTTGAGAGCATAACCTCCCTCTTGTTTTGTCTAATCTGCATTTCCCATGGTGCCTGAAGGAAGCCAACGTCTCTTCCTGTTTCCCTTCGGAGCAGGACTTATCCCACGTCTGTGCACTCGGGGCTACACCCATTTATTTTTGACTGTGGAAGAGGAAATGTGGCTTTTTTTACTTGCCTTCTCCTCTGCTGACCTTGAGTGTATTTGAGACAGTGAAACTCTGCAATTACTGAGAGAGTGTTGACATTATGGTCTAGACTCTCTGCCATCACATTTGTACACATTGCACTGTTAGTGTCTGTCTGCATGCCGGGCCACGCTTGGCTTAATTTAAACGCTCCCCATGTTACTCAAGTATCACTGAGAGATTAAGAAACGTTTCATGGACACAACCAACATTTATAGTCTACTTGCGAGCAATGGGAAACCGGAAAGGTTGTGTACCCCAACCCCAATGTTGAATACATTTCTGACATTTTAAGGGGGGAAAAAATATTTTTGAGTCCCCTTAAACTAAAACATTGAACAAAATGTATCAAAATCAGCCCGACGTGAGAACCAATTAACAAAAAATGCAATAATTCCTCTTGTAAATATCAGGAATTTATTTAACATCCTTATTAACCTCCAAAACCACACCAACATGTTCCAAGTCGTGTGTGTCTGCATATTTAATGCTTAATAACGCAACTTATGCCAATTGTGCAAATTGCCCAACATATGCAAGTTAGCATCCAGCAGTTTCTAAGAGCTGGAGACCCGTACTATACATTTATAACATACAACTTTGGGGTACTCAACATTTGCAGGCAAACAATGAGAGCTGGTACACACTATAACCCTAACCCAGGGGTCGGCAACCCGCGGCCCTCGAGCCGCATGCGGCTCTTTAAGCCCTCTGCTCTGGCTCCCTTGAGTTTAGACAAAAATAAGACTTATTTTTGTCTAAACTCAAGGGAGCCAGAGCAGAGGGCTTAAAGAGCCGCATGCGGCTCGAGGGCCGCGGGTTGCCGACCCCTGGGTTAGGGTTATANTTTCAACCGTGCAACAAAATATAACTAGTCCTACAAATATTTTTATTTTATTTCCTTCTTATTTTTGTCTAAGCTCAAGGGAGCCAGAGCAGAGGGCTTAAAGAGCCGCATGCGGCTCGAGGGACGCGGGTTGCCGACCCCTGCCCTAAAGGGACATGGGAAAAAAAGAAGAAAAAAAGAGA
>NW_011348724.1:8039-20046 GCF_000735185.1 Notothenia coriiceps
AGTTTCAGATTTGTGAAACCTTTATTCTATTTGTGAAAATACAAACAAGGGAGATTTCAGTGCTTTTTTCACATCCTGACCACATTAGACCAGGTCCTGATCTAAAACCACTAGACCTACACTCATCAAATCTGGACTGGATTATCCCACAGAGGCTAAAGATTCTTTATAACACAGTTTCAGATTTGTGAAACCTTTATTCTATTTGTGAAAAATACAAAAAGGAGATTTCACTGCTTTTTTTATCTAGACCACATTAGACCAGGTCCTGATCTAAAACCACTAGACCGGGGGTCAGCAACCCGCGGGTTGTTAAAGGTTGCCCTTTAAGCCCTCTGCTCTGGCTCCCTTGAGCTTAGACAAAAATAAGAAGGAAATAAAATAAAAGTATTTGTAGGACTATTTATATTTTGTTGCATGGTTGAAAATGTTTCGTATGTTGTATTTTGAGGTGATACTGTGACACATAAATAAAAAACAAAACGGTTTTAATTAGGTCAACTAAAATATGCGTCACATCCTGCTACGGTCCTGCGCCAGTGCCTTTTCTTGCAGGCGAATAACCTGACCCCCGGCTCGATGAGCGAACTATGGATAAATCAAAGAAAAGTATCGGAGGAACACAGGATTTAATTCTGCGTGGACAGAGTTATATGCTTTCACAGCAAACGATGCTGGTTTACCGGTATGTTTGATATATAGAGAGAAGTTGTCAACGGTGCTGCAGCCTTTACGTATCGAGGAGAAAAACGGAAGAGGAAGACAGCTGACGATCTTCAGTCATAATTCAGTCAGTTAACTCGTTTTAGGGTGCAGCTATATGTTTTATTTATTTGGGCACATTTGAATTATATTCATTTTCTTCAAATGTGCAGAGGATTCCCCAAGTGCTGTGATGATTTATTTTAAAGTAGGCCTGTGTATGTAGTTTTTGATTCTCCTTATAAGAGTTCTTTGTTTATTATTATTAGAGGTAAACTGTTTTCTATAATGTAATACATAATAAATGCAAAAAAAATGTAGTTTTTGTCTATGATATAACAATAAATACAATTATGTATTACATTATAGAAAACAGTTTACCTCTAATAATAATAAACAAANCTTGTCTACATACTTGAGCACAACCAATTTAAATTAACCTTAGCGATGCATACAGTTCCTACCTACATAATAAAATATCTCTAAGTTAAAAGGATGACCTTATTTTATCAACCTCAAACAGAAGCCGTTTGTTGTACAGTATTATCCCACTTAACGCTTAACACTTGTCTATTTCGTTTTAACCTTTATATATAGTCTATGATTTTAACTTGGAGGCTACTATTAGCATCGTTAGTACCGATGTAGCTATCACTCGCTTACACGCTAACCCAAGCCTTAACATTCATTACGTAGCTGATTAAAATCATTAACACATAAATAAAGTACTCAAATTTCACTTACCGCAAAACCGCATTAATGCACCGTCTGTTTTAACCGCAGAGCGAGTCACAATAGTCCGATATATAAGCATGAAGAACAAACAAACACGACCGGGAGCAAGTTGTGTTCCCTGGATGAACTAAGCAGGCAGAGTCCCTGTAGCTAGCTTCACGGAGCAGCTAGCAGAGAGACAAGAAGCTAGCAGCAGCAGTCATATGCATAACTTTAAGGCTTAATATTAGTTAAACAGATGAGTTGAGAAATAATTCACCCCCCCCAATCTATATTCATGAAGGGGGGATCTAACTATACAAAGAATATGTTTTTTTGAACCACGATTTAAACATGTTTATTTCTGCTGTAAAGTTGGGCATTTTAACATGGGGGTCTATGGAAATTGCTCCCTTCTTCAGACTGCTTCTACTGGCCACTAGATAAACTGCAGTGTGTGGCACTTCCGTATTGGCGTCCCGGCTCTTCCCCAGGGTTTGCCGAGCTGCACCCTAAAAAGAGTTAAAGGTAGGGTAGGTAAGAATTGAGAAGCCAGCTCGAGTGCGCTAGAATTTGAAAATACACAACCAGAAAAAATCTGCCTCTTCCTTCAGACTTCCTTACAGAGCCCCTCCTCCAACACACACGAACCCGCACATGACCAATGAGGGCACCAGACAAGTTTGTGCACAGATGGAAGGCTGACAGGCAGGTAGGCCATCCAATCATTTGCTAAAATGATTGGTCTTGCTTTTTACAGCGCTACGGCTTCCAGAGATAAAAATTGTTATGTATTTATTGTCAAAGCATTTAATATATTCATTGCTATCGGGATGTTAAGAGCATTCCATGGAATATAACAAANGAGCAGAGCCTGTTACCGTGTCCATGTTATTGTTTACATCCAGCCCAGGTTCACAGCATTTAGCTTTCCTTCCTCTCAATTACTGGAATTGGTGTGCGTGTGTGTGCATGTGCATGCGCGTGTGTGTGCGCGCGTGCGTGTGTGTGTGCATGTGTGTGTGTGCATGTGCGTGTGTGTGCATGTGTGTGTGTGTGCGTGTGTGTGTGCATGTGCGTGTGTGTGTGCATGTGCGTGTGTGTGTGCAGCAGTTAAGACAAACATGTCAAGCTTTGTTGGCTCCTACAGAACAGTGAAATCCCCATCAATCTTTCCCCACCGTCACTAAACACAGCAGGAATGAACCGGCGGCTGTTTTTAAGTCAGGCCACATTTCATTAAGTTGTCGGTTGGTTGGATTGATGTTGCCTTCCACAGCTCCTGTGAACTCTGATGAAGAGTGAAAGTGGAATGCTGTCAGGCTGGACTAGCTTTTCTCACTCAGGATGTGTTCAGTGCTGCTCTCCCACTCAGACTCCTTCGTCTGCATTTTCTTGTTCTCAGTCCAAGGCCAAAAATAAAGATGGAAGTCTGGCCTTTCCCTTCGCTGCAATATCCGCTCTCATTGTTATTACTTGCCAACTCATGCTAAGCTTTGCTGACAGTCATCATGGATTCTAATCCACTTCTACATTTTGATGCCTGAGCTCAAGTCATTTCCTCAGTGAGCCAACTTTGAAAACTTTGTGTCTGCTCTGATTTCAAGAACATACAGAGAGGCTTAATGTGAGCCGCTAGGGCTTGGAAATGGCATTCTCTCAGCCAACAGTCGAACACACCATGCTGCAATCACTAACATGACTTCATATTCCTTGTATATATAGCATATCCGTGTTAGAATAGACACTTAATAAACAGGGTTGCACATTTCAATAATTACGGCTGATCTTGTTATATCAGGCCGTTTGTCATGGTGTGTAGGTTTCTCCACATTTGATTTCGTAACAGTGACTTTTTTGACTGGTTGGTGGACTTGAATGGCACAGAGGTTAGTTTAGGTAAAGCCCTTTGCTCATACGTGTGGTACGGAGATTAATATACATTGCAAACAACTTTGGCAGAGCTGTATTAAAAACATCTGCGGCAAGTTCAAGTTGAAGCTGGAAGGGTTGAAGCTAGTCTTGAATCCAAGCAAAGTCTCATTCAATGAAGAATTGTCCAGGTAAAGTCACACATTTATGAGGTGAGATGTAGGTGCTATTAAGTGACACACTTTTACATTTTGATCAATGAAAACTGAATAAATATAGTTTTGCTTATTTTTGTTGATGCACGGATGTCTCTGAATACAATAACAAGTAAGAAATGTTTTAATTCAAATCTCAAGTAGTGCCATGTTGTAACGTAGTCAAGTCTCTCAGAGTTTGTGATGTGTGTATATAAGTCACTCTGAATGGAGCTGAGCTCACAGTTTCCCTCTGCCTCCTGTCTGTGTGCTAACTGCTAACTGCTAAATGCTATCCTAAACACACCTCGGACCTAATCGTGTAAACAACGCACATATATGCAACATGTATCAATGTTCTCATCGGGAAGGGAAAGTACATTACGAATGGTTTACTGTTGATAACACAAATGGTCCCCACCTGCTGGAGGCTGCGTTTGGCCTGCAGGGCGGACCCCAGCTTCTCCTCCTGTTTCACCCTCATCTTCACGATCTCGTGCAGGAACTTCTCCTTGGACTCTTTGGAGTCCAGTCCGCTGTCCAGCGCCTGCCTCAGACTCTCCAGCTCCGACTCTAGCCCCCCCTCTGAGGGGGCCACGGGGGCTGCAGCGGGTGTGGGAGGGGGGCCCTCAGCCGACGTGACGGTGCAGAAGGGCCCCAGGGCCCCCGGCGAGCTCAGGTCCTTGGTTGAGCTGCTGGACGAGGTGAAGGATGGTGACGACAGGGAGGACAGGGAGGATGTGACTGTGGGGAGAGACCAGGACAAGGGGGTGAGGTTTGTGTAAAATACTCTGGTGGAAACTAAGTTTACAGGTGTATCAGCCCCGTATAACACATTCTACCTCTGCGCCAGGGTTTCAGTTAGCCGGTAATTACCGGTTTTTAGCTGGTAAGATTTAATAAAAACCGGTAAATTCAAAACCTGCCGGTCAAAATGTCCGATGCCCCGATGGATTGGCCGCCGATCATTATCGGCCGATATTCACTCTTAATAGTTTGAGCTGTGCTCTCTAGAAAGGCCGATCAGGAGAGCTGGATCTGATCGATATGGACATAAACGCGAGTGAAGTGTAACCGGACGAGAGAGAGATCAGATCAGCTGCTGCATAATCACCTGAAGCCCCGCCCACTGTTTGGCGCGCTGCATGAGAAACTGACGGGCTGCTGACAGCCCGTCAGTTTCTCATGCAGCGCGCCAAACAGTGGGCGGGGCTTCAGGTGATTATGCAGCAGCTGATCTGATCTCTCTCTCGTCCGGTTACACTTCANTTTCTCCTCTCCTTTTGTAAAGGGAGGTACAGTGGTTCCTAAGCTAAAGGAGGCTATAAAGGAAGTTTGAAACCTCCTTTCCTATCATCTAGAGAATTTGAGCGGCTCTTATCATGGCTGCCACTGAGGTACTTCCGGGCTAAATGGACTATTCGACTGCAGCCCTGGTCTCTGATCCATCCATTAAACGTCCCTCGCATGTGTAAATGAAAAATGTAAACATCAAGTTATTTACTGCATAATTGTGTACTGCAGAGGCATTAGAGTAACAACACACATAGAACCTTTCAGAAATATCAACACGAGCAGAAATGGTTTCGCTAGGTACATTTTTTAAAGATATTGTTTACTATAATATTTTCAAAAAATGCTCTTCATGTGTTTAGACAAACATCACTAGTCTGCAGACAGAGGAAGTGTTCTGAAGCAGAGTTTCAAAAGAGCGTCTCAACCGAGAAGTCTGTTATCACCCCACCCATCCTGTCTCTGCCACACACACACACACACACACACACACACACACACACACACACACACACACACACACACACACACACACACACACACACACACACACACACACACACACACACACACACACACACACACACACACACACACACACACACACACACACACACACACACACACCCACATCCACTCGCCCAGACACGTGCTCACCCTCTATGGCCCCCCCTGTGGCCCCCCTCTGGCAGCTGAGACGGGGCTGCCACTCTCACTATTTCCACACATGCTTCCCCATGACTTGAGGCTTTGTGAGTTTCTCATGCAGTGGCTATTCCAAGCTACCATGTGTAAAGTAAGGGACTGTAAATTAGCATTTCACAGATATGTGCTTCAAACATCCAATATTGACATTTTGTGTCATTTCTTGGCCAATATCCTTCCTAAAAAAACTAGCTTTTAGAGCACAAAGCACTGGGACTCCTTGGAATCATGAATGATGATAATGAAGTGATATCTAACTTTTAATAAAACGCTAACGTCATCGCCCTGATACCAGGGTAATGCTCCATATTACGAGGTGTCATACTCTCACTGTGAGGTGTGTGAGCTGCTGTCTAAGCACGTCTAACACACACCTCTGCTAATCTGAAAGCCTTATTTTAGAAGTGTGACATCCTGTCTATGCTGTGTAATCCACACCGGATCATAAAGGGGATGGGCTGCAAAGTGCACGGGTATATGCACACACTCACATTATTGTGTGTGTCTCTGAAGGTTAGCCCTGCGCTATCATTTGCAGCTGTAAATCGCATGCTTATCAGCAGAGCAGTGTAAAGGTTCTCATTCACCTCCAGTCAGGGTCTGAGTGTGTGTGTCTGAACGTGTGTGTATCAGCGCAGGGTTTCTCATGTTTTCTTCTCACACACCCTCCGCCACAGAGCCCCATTTGTTAATTTGTTATCCGAGGGACCCTCTTAGGAATATATCACTAATGGTATCATTTCACATGAATCAAATTAAATGTAAATGACTCCTCACTTTTGCTCTGGAAACAGCCCAAAGCCTCTGACATCACCAAGCCGCCTTCTGAAACAGGAACTCCCACCCGGCTGTCTGTGCTCCGTGCCACACAGTCCCACTGTTCAGTAATCTAGACATGCAGATTTCTCCCTCCACTCCCCCCCCACCGGTGGCCCCATAAGCTCCGCTGCCAATTGTTGACCCCCGACGCTCTCCTCCGTCCAAGATTACCGGGCCGGATCTCGCCCTGATGGAAAGCTGTTGGCAACCGGTAATCCACGAGACGAGGACTGGCACGTGGCACAGGGACTTTGCCCAGAGGCTGTGTGTGTGTGTGTGTGTGTGTGTGTGTGTGTGTGTGTGTGTGTGTGTGTGTGTGTGTGTGTGTGTGTGTGTGTGTGTGTGTGTGTGTGTGTGGCAGCTAGTGACAGCCACAGCTTGGAGAGACTGAGGTCATAGCCACGAAGCCTAACAGAGGAAGAGAAACAAACCCCTGCTTGTTTTTTTTCTGTATGGGTGTATCTGTGTGTGACAGACAGACACACACACACACACACACACACACACACACACACACACACACACACACACACACACACACACACACACTGCCCCAGTTACCTCCTCTCTTGGCTGCCCATGAGCAAACACACCGAGCTGTATTGGATTGTGTGTGACAGAGTCAACACCACACCTACATTTAAACACACTTCCAGCTATCAGACACCTCCACTGGCACTCGCGCATACACACCCACACACACACTCTTATTTGTCTGTCTGACACTATTGGGTGCACTCTCAGTTCACTGACATTATAGTGTGACAGCTCTTAGCCAGCTGCCAACCTGTGCAGTCACATCACGAGGGAGCAGCAATCCACCCAGCGCACATGTGTGAGTCCTTTTCAAGCAGCACGGATCCTGTTTATATCTTTAAATGTGTCTGTTCATAGGTATATACATATTTTTATATATCTTTGTTATTGTATTCGGGATTGTGGAAACGGTATTTTTTTATGTGACCAAAAGTTTTTTCTTTTTATTCTCAGAATTCAAAATGTTATATCAGATTTATTTTCATTCTGATAAGAAAATAATGTTTCTCTCTTTCTCTTTTTTGTTGAAAATCTCAGAACTCTGACTTTAATCTCAGAAAAGTAACAACTCCAATTTTGGTTGTACTTTTGGTCACGTCCCAAAGATCTTTCCTCATGTAGCCCCTAATCCTCTTCCATATTACACGAGCCCATTGTGTCTTTGTAAAAAATACTGCCTAAGTGAAATACAGCTAGATCAAATTATTTAAAACTTAAATCAAATGTCTTTCTGTTCCTCCAGGCATCTGACCCCGTCCCTATCAAACGGTCCAAACATGAAGATTTCCCCTCGCCGGCCCTGCAGTCGGACAAAGAGAAGCAGCACGACTGGCTCCAGTCCCTGTCCGCCGCCAATAAGGTCCGTGTTGCTGAGCTCAGGGGGGAGATGTTGGTGGTGACGCATGAGATGAGATGTGGTGTAATATTATAGGCTACAGAAGTTTTCGGATGAGGGTAGCGCTTAAATTTAGATTTGGCACACGGTGCTCACAGAGGGGGTAACTGTAGCCGCCATGAGCCCCCCAGATTCACTTACTGAGAGGCAGCGCAGTGTAACACAATACAACCACAAAAATAATGATGAATGTCCCCTGTGAAGATCAATATTCCCAAAAAATCCACTGTGAGGATACAGTTAGAATGTCTTCAACAATTCATTGGTTGCACAATTTCTTACAATTACACATTCACATTCAAAGGACTGAGTACAGCTGATCACATTGACTGCAAGCTATAGCACTGATAAATATATCACACAGAGAAATAATACAGTCTAAAGTTGCAGAGAATTGGATTCCTAGAACCAGTGTATTCCGTCCTCAAACTTGTTGTCAGGCCAGCTACAATAAGCCTGTGTATCAAACATAAATGCTATGTTTCCGTAAGTGTGTCCTTAGCATATCAAAATGTCTAGCACTGCTCGTCAGCATTGAAAAAATGTCCTCCAAATGCAACAGTATTTTTTGGTAGTCACTTTTGTTACTTGTAGAATAACGGGTTTATGTTTGTCTTTTTTCAGGGGCTTAACTGCATCCAGCCCAGACAGAGACCCTCAGCTTTCAGACCCTGGTCCCCCCACATCTCTGCTGGAGAGAAGGAGCCCTCCAGTCACCCCCTGGCCCTGCTGAGAGACAGGTGAGGCAGCACAGCACCAACACACCTCACTCACATGACAGAAGAACATGACAGCAATAGGGTGCTTCAGAGAGGAAATACTTTTGAAGTTAGCATTGCGCTGGTTCCCTCGACAAGAAGCCAATGTGTTTTTTGTATTGGATTCCTGCAGAAGATACACACCGTGGACACAAGCGCCAGAATCAGAGGCTAACTTTTGGCTAAAACAAACTAAACCATTGTTTACTGTAACGTCACCACCACTAGGCTTTATGTGGCAGAACACAATCTGTTTACCACAGACCTTTAGAAATATAGTCCATTAAAACTCATCCCTGCAGAACTAATATCTAGACTTTAAGGAGCTCTTACTGCAGCAGAGTTCGGCCATTTTGTTGGGTTGGTTCTGATGAGCTGCTCTCGCTTGTCTGGGTGGGCTGGTGTCAGAGGGTCAAGTCTGACTCCACCACAGCCTCCCACACTCCTCCACTTACACACATTTGACACACACTCACACTTTGGGCACCCACTTGGCATGGCGCTGCCAGAGCAGGCTGCACCATATCACAGAGCCCAGTTTCTCCTAAAGTGGGAGGAGAGAGCTGCAGGCACTTAGCTGAACGCTTCAATCTGACCATGCAGTATGCTACTGTGTTTGCATGCATGCACAACTCAGCTCCTGGTTATGAAGAAACCTTTAACGCTTTGTACATACATTTGAGCTGCACAATTACTGTAATCACAATCTTATTGAAATTGCATTTTGGACTTGTGCAATATTCAAATCTCAGGAGGCACAATAGTTGGAAAATATAATTTTTAAATAAATATTGTTGATTTGCAGAGATGTCCCAGCCTTCAAATGAATACTTAATAGAACATATTTGTTGAATACAGATCCTCTTATATAATCCCACTCTGATCATTTACTATATTTTTCAATGGTAATGAAATGTATGATTCAATCATTTTCAAAACCTCCAATCATATCACAATTTCTAAATATTGCAATTGTTTACTTTTTCCTAATGGTGCAGCCCTAAATTAAATCTAAATTGTCTTTTTTCTCTTTTCTCAAAGCTTCTACAACTACAAGAGTATAGAGAAAGCGGTGGCCCCCAATGTGGCCCTCACACCGCTGCCCCTGGGGAAGGTAGGTCCAATGTCCCTGTCGGTACCCAGCACCTCCCACCCGAGCGGAAGTGAGCCCCCGGGCGAGGGCGCCAGCTCCAGGCCCCGCAAGAGAAGAGCCACAGAGGAGCTCCAGCCCCCAGAGCCGGAGCCCCCCTGCCCCCCACCCGCAGCCGCCAGCAAGCCGCCGCTGCCCCCCACTCAGGACGACAAGGAATCTGAGGTGGAGATCGAAGTGGAGAGCCGCGATGAATGTAAGCAAACAACTTAAGAAACTAGAAATGTTCAGGTTCAAATAATGTACTGTCATATGCACAGCTGCAGTGTAAATATGCAATGACCATCCCAGGATTCTGCAACAATGCAACATCAATATACTGTATAAGACATAAACCAATACAAATAGTGCAAGAAGAAACTGAAGAGAAATAAAATAGTGCAAGATAATGTTGCAAGAATAATTAGCAAGTAATGCAGGAGAATTTAACTACATACAAGTCAAATAAGATGAGCTTTAAATAGAATGTAAACTGTAATGCTGTACGGTGAAATAATAGTGCTTATTGTTATAATAGATAAATACGTGAGATGCAAACAGATGAATGATATGATGTGAAGGTGCAGACTCGCAGGGTTTCTGCTAGGATTTTTTCTCGCCGGTCAAACGTCCGGACGGAATTTATTTTACCGGACACATTTGAAACTTACCGGTCATGTTTCAATAATAATAATAATAAGAATTGTGTAGCAGAGTTTCCGTTAGCAGGTAATTACCGGATTAGGACCGGATATGCTGATGTTTAAAACTCAGTTAATGGGAGTCATTTTTATATTGCTTCAGTTATAATCGGAACAGATCGAAAAATTCAGATTCATTTTTCAATAAATGATTCCACAAACAACAAACAACATAATTATTACATTCAAAGAAACTACTTGTAGTAGATGAAGTACATTATTCAAAAGTTTAAATTAACTTTGAATAACACGGGAGAAACGGATCCTCTCTTTTCCTCTCTGCCTCTCTCTCCTGACAGCCCGTCAGTTTCTCATGCAGCGCGCCAAACAGTGGGCGGGGCTTCAGGTGATTATGCAGCAGCTGATTTGATCTCTCTCTCGTCCGGTTACACTTCACTCGCGTTTATGTCCATATCGATCAGATCCAGCTCTCCTGATCGGCCTTTATAGAGAGCACAGCTCAAACTATTAAGAGTGAATATCGGCCGATAATGACCGGCGGGGCTCCCCCCCGTTGATAGTTCTGTTTTTTGTTGTTTATACTTTGTTCTTTGTCATGTGTGATAGTACGAAACTTATCTAATTAGTACGTTTGAGTCGGATAATTATTTAATAGAGTAGTATATTTTGGTTCACTGTTTTCGTTTTGTTTGTCGTCTTTTTGGTTTGACTTGTTCTAATCGTTGTCATTATGTCATTACACACTTTACTCTTCCGGATTTCACATCTGGTATAAATCCAGCTCTACCCAATTATTTATATACTTTGTAAAACGTGAGTAGTTATCTTAGTAATAGGGGACACGTTTAGTCCTGGACGTCGTCGGTGCGATTGAGTCTGGGGTCGGCTTCTCAACTCCGATAGCGAATTAGTTTGTTTTGTCGTAGTGATTTCGATTCCATTTCTTATTGGAGTGTCTGTGGTGGGGGGTGTGTGTGTGTGTGTCTGCTGTTTTTGGAGGTCCGTAATCGTTTGCAGAAAACGATCAGAACATGAGTTAGTGTAGAAAGGAGATGTATTCTATTACCAGCTATCAATAAAACAAGGATTAAGAAAGATTAGTCACAATCTCCACATTTAGACTCAGTCTGTTTGTCTACAATCATGTAAGATGAGTCCTTACGAACTAATAGAGATATCAAATTCTGACGGCCATTGGGGATTGTTTCGTGTCCTGGAATATCAATTTGTCGATACTTATATGTTTTATTATGTTATTTTATTTCTATCATATTATAATTTATATGGATTATAAAAAACTATTGGAAAAAAGTCCTTGGCTATGTTTTAGTCTCTTGCTCTCTCAGGACGTCCTTTGTTTTGTTACTTTAGTTGGTTCTGTTTACATCTCCTCATAAAGGTAGGTTTCGCACGTATTGTTTATAGTAGGATTAGAACAATTACTTTAATATGTCCAATTAGTAATAAGTGTTTAAAAGACTTGTATTAATAAATAGATAGGAATTTTTGTAATTATGTCTGTATATATGTTATAGATTTCGTTTTATTCTTATTTATCAACATCCAGATCAACGTACACCAGAATACATAACAGAAAATTACGTGTTGACTTTTGTTTTGTTTTGTTTTTAATGTATTATAAAGAGTCCCAAGGAAATCGTCTTTAATGGCAAAATAGACATTTATTTTTTTTTATAAATTATTTTTGGCCATTTAGTTTTGGACGG
>NW_011348724.1:20108-22238 GCF_000735185.1 Notothenia coriiceps
ATAGGAAAGGAGGTTTCAAACTTCCTTTATAGCCTCCTTTAGCTTAGGAACCACTGTACCTCCCTTTACAAAAGGAGAGGAGAAAATGCTGCCCCACAATGCATTGCAGCCGCAGCATTTGCCATCACACAGTCGGCCGTTCACGGAAAGAACCGATTATGACCGAGAAATTATATCATGAAAGTTACGGTGCTTATTAAGCATTTTAAAACGTATGTGGTAAGTTGCCAAAGTGCTTTGTTTTGAACGTTCATCAGTATTATAATCAAAAAGAGAAATATGAACGTTAGTTTTGACTGAAATGATCAAATAAAGTCAACATTTCACTGAGCTGTGTGGGGTTTGTTCAACTTTTAAAAGATGTTTGAATGGTGATATACATAGTGATAGGTGTTAAAGACTAACGTTTATAATAAATATATTTGTATTTATTTTCATAGTTCATACAATCATACGTATTGGGATCATTTGTATTAATGTGGATCGGAGGGAGAGGGTGACGAGCATAAGTTTAACTTTCCTTTTTTATTTCAATTCCAACTTTGGTCATGAAGAATATGTTTCTCTGTTGTCCACGTTCATAAAGCATAAAGCAACAGCATCAGAGCACGGTGCAGAGTCTCTAGATGAGTTTACAGTAGTCCTTATTANATACAGAAAAAAAACAAGCAGGGGTTTGTTTCTCTTCCTCTGTTAGGCTTCGTGGCTATGACCTCAGTCTCTCCAAGCTGTGGCTGTCACTAGCTGCCACACACACACACACACACACACACACACACACACACACACACACACACACACACACACACACACACACACACACACACACACACTAACAGCAATGCATAATTGATTGAACACAGTGTGCTGCAGGAAATGAATAATCCAAATCCCTAAACAAAATTGTGAGTGCTATGTAATACAAATAATATGAAATAACTTAAGAAATGTACCACTTATATGTAGTTTTAAAACAATTAAGTGGATTCAAACATTATGATCGAACTATTCCACAAATATGAAATATTGTGAAGTGTATTATAATAGCATTGAACTTGCGTGCAAAAACAAATCTTTTTTAGACTGTTAAATCTCCATGATTCTTCCTGACAGCTGAAATGAAAGTATTTCAGCTGTCAGTGTGTTGTTGTGGAATTACCTTCGACAAGCGTTTTGTTCTGACCCACTGTTTAAAGGTTGTGTGTGAAAGTGGAGGTCACACATGTAATGCCGGCTCTGTCAAACCAACAATATTTATAGAGGGGATGTTTTCCCTCATCATACACTCTCTCTGGTGCCCTCACTCTTATTTTGAGTAGTGCGGCCAACATCAGTGAGCACACACACACACACACACACACACACACACACACACACACACACACACACACACACACACACCCCTCCTGCGTGGTGTCAACAGGTGGTCATTTGTAATGGGGTTAGATACTCTCTCTCTCTGGCAGTGTGTCATGCTGTGCCACATGTCTGTGTAATCAGAGCTGCTCTCACAGGAAAGTAGCGTGGCTAGACAAGGTCTGCCGATGGGACAGCTGTCCACTGACGTGCAGCTCCATGACTTTCAATGACTTTCCATAACGCCATCGGTTTCCCTGAACAACAACGCTCTTTTTCTGCAGTACATATTTGTTAAAGAGGGCATAATGTGCTGATGTTCAGGTGTATATCAGTATGTAGTGTCTCTCCTGGGACATGTCTCCATGCTTTAATGTTCAAAAAGCTCTTTTCTCATACTGCCTGTGCCGCAGCACCTCTTTTCACCCTCTGTCTGAAACCAGAGCCCAGTCTGCTCTGATTGGTTAGCTGGTCTGCTCTGTTGTGATTGGTCAACCACTTAGAGATGTCCCGCCCCTTAGCCTATCACGTTCAATGTGTTGGAGTGCTAGCCAATAGGAGGCCGAGTGTCACATAGTGATGTCATCATGTTACTGAAGTAAACAAAGCCTTTTTTATATGTGAAATGCTTACTATGAAATAAAAATCCCAGTTCAGACGTATCAAGAAAGAGCGTTTGTCGGGTCGAGATAAATGTTGTAGTTGTCTGTCCTCATATGTTCTTTTGTTTCGTATATTGTAATGAAAATGTGCTAACTTACTTCTTGGCGGGAG
>NW_011348724.1:22283-23290 GCF_000735185.1 Notothenia coriiceps
CTTTTGTTTTGTAACGTTCATCAGTATTATAATCAAAAAGAGAAATATGAACGTTAGTTTTGACTGAAATGATCAAATAAAGTCAACATTTCACTGAGCTGTGTGGGGTTTGTTCAACTTTTAAAAGATGTTTGAATGGTGATATACATAGTGATAGATGTTAAGGACTAACGTTTATAATAAATGCATTTGTATTGATTTTAAGATCTTTTCATAGTTCATACAATCATACGTATTGGGATCATTTGTATTAATGTGGATCGGAGGGAGAGGGTGACGAGCATAAGTTTAACTTTCCTTTTTTATTTCAATTCCAACTTTGGTCATGAAGAATATGTTTCTCTGTTGTCCACGTTCATAAAGCATAAAGCAACAGCATCAGAGCACGGTGCAGAGTCTCTAGATGAGTTTACAGTAGTCCCTCGTTCTTATTAAACATCCATGTTGTAGTCCGCTTTATAGAAAACTGTAGTTTCCATAGTTTCCCCACAGCAGCAGACGCACATTTATGACGTCCGCTGGCGCATCATAAACACATTGGATAGTGAAAGTGCAGTCAGATTCTCTTTGTACTGCCAAAAGGCACCTGTCTTTACATAACGGCGGACACGTGACCTGCCACGTCTCGGGTACCGAGCCAAATTTTTCACCTGATTTCCCTACACAGCGCGAGACGTTCAATAACTGCTACCTTATGCAACGTGTCCCTCAGTCGAACAACGGTTCTATACCGGCGACTTCACCGTCTACGACGGTACCTGAGCCATCCACTTTCATCAGTTGCATGCAGGCGGGACGGGCGTCTGCTGGCCCCCCCGGGTCAGCATTTGGTGCCAGCCTTCCTGTTTACGCAGCCTAAGGATTCATGGGCGTAGAGGAAAGAGGATTAGGAAAACTTAAGAGGGATAGGGTGATAGGGAGTTGAAGACACTGGAAAGTTGAGTCTCCAGTTGCCTTAGGTCGCGCTATCCCGGGCTGCAAATCCTCGCCTAAAAACCTAATAGGCT
>NW_011348724.1:23335-41814 GCF_000735185.1 Notothenia coriiceps
ACATTTTCGTCACCTGACTATAGAGTGTGCAACTTAATCGTTCTTCTAATCGCGATAATCCAACCGATTATGGCCTTCCGCGACGATTATGAAAACAGCTAATTGAACAAAAATACCGATCTATCCTTGCCTGGGTGCGCTTTCCGCCTCCCTACCAAAGCCCACTCGGCACGCTGGAGTGACATGTGTTGTGAGTGTCATCAGCCAGCGCCGAGCTAAATCTCACGCAACACAGACAGCAACCTCGTTAAAAAGAAGGTCGCGGGGCAGCATTCCACCTCCGACTTCGCGATCCCGCTGTCTAATACGAACAACAATATTCCTATTTTATCCGCTATACTGTCCTTCCGTAACCCCTCAATCTTCCCTGTGCCAAATAATCACCCATGACATGCAACTCAACCAGCCTTTGGTGATTGGACCCGACACCTCACCCCATGGCTGCTCACGGCCGGTGTGGCTGCCTCGGGCGCATCGCGGCACTATCTTCGCTGACGCGTTGTCGTCGTCAACCAGGCCACCGACACGTCCGACACACACAAGACCCAGCATCAATCGGCAGAAGCAAAAAACGCCCAAACACTCCACTACACCTTCACTCCCGAGTGGAAACACAGAGGATGATAATTTTTGTATTATTCCAATTCAAAGTCTATCCTGTCTCTCTACAATGCCTGAGTGTGGCTTTATCCGAAAAGGGTAATTTAGGAGCCGCGCCATTCTCAACACATTGGCGCACAAACCCTACGATGACGAATTCCCCTCCTGATTCTGCGATACGCTCCCAAAGGGGAGGGGCCTGAAAGGACAGCTAAATGCACCAGCAGTCATCTCTCTTTCCACCAGGGCCCACAACAAGACGCAAGGCTGCTACCCTAAGATCCTTATCAGTCGAGTCTCACGCTTCTGAGAAAAACGCACATGAAGTCCTTTGTCAAAGAAGGGGAAGTTGGTGAAAGAAGCAATTCCTGGGGGCTGCCGGTGCGCTTTTCAGGGACAGTGACAAATATACAGTACGCATTTCAACAGGTTTTGATATAATAATAAATCAAGTTATTGATACCGTTATTAATCAGCTGTAAGTTTTAGTTTGGTCTGAACTATTCATCTTATTAATTGGCATATCAGGAACTGCTTTTAGTCTGGTTAGGTCCTATCTATCTGAACGCTTCTCAGTTTGTACCGTGTCACGATGATCTTCCATGCAACAAAGTTATGGCCATGGGAGTGCCACAGGGCTCAGTGCTTGGACTCATTTTGTTACACACATATATGCTTCGTTAGGCAATATTAAGTACTAAGGAACCCGATATCTGTAGAACTGGTTATTGTTGTCAGCGGATGATACTCACCTATATTTATGCAATCAAGCTGATGAAATTAATCATCTAAATACCAATCAGACTGCCGGTCAAGGACTTAAACAGACGTCACTGATACCTTAAATGTTTGATGTATAAAACGACAAAACTGAAGTTATTGTATTGGCCCGAAGAATCTACAAACAAATTATCTAAAGATACTATTAACTATGGATGAGCTTAATTTGGCCTCCAGTGAGACCTGTAAGGAATCTTGGTGTTATATTTTGATCCTTTAACACCCACATAAAATCAATTTCAAGACGCCTACTTCCATCTACAGTTAACATTGCAAAAATCCGGCCATCATATTGCCTCAAAACGATGCAGAAACTAGTCCTGCATTTGTTACTTCAAGGCGGATTCATTGTAACTCCTTAATTATCAGGGTGTCCAAGAAGTCAGTGCAAGTCGCTTCAGGGCTGATTCAAAATGCTGCAGCTCGTGTTACTAAACCAGAGTTAGGAAAAAGGACCACATTACTTCCTGTTCTGGCCTGCCTTACACTGGCTTCCCTATAGAACACAGGAGTAGATTTAAAATTTCTTCCTCTCGCCTAACAAAGCCCCTTAATGGGCAGGCGCCATCTTACCTTATAAGAACCTCATTATACCCTATTGTCTACTAGGGCATTGCGTTCCAGAATGCAGGGGTTGTTGGTTGTTCCTAGAGTCTCTAAAAGTACAATGGGGAGCCCAGAGCCTTTTCTTATCAAAGCTCCCACTTTTGTGGAATCAGCTTTCCAGTTTGTGGGTTCGGGCGGCAGACACCCTATCCGTTTTTAAGAGTGCGTTAAGACCCTTCCTTTTGATAAAGCTTATAGTTAGGGCTGATAAGATTCAGCCCCTAGTTTTGCTGATATAGAGGCTAGTTTGTCGGGGGGACATCTTACTTCTTCCTTCTCTCTGTCTATACCGTGTACTCTCATTTCCGATTAACCCAGCCCCTTCCCCAAATATCTTTCTTTCTTTAGTGTCATATATACGCCGGGATCCGGAAGTCAATGGGATGAACCCTGCGGTCCTGTGGTTGTCATGGATTGCGAGTCCCTGGATCTTGAAGTTCGTGGCTGTTGGTTCCTGGATCGATAAGTCCTGGATGGATATACTCGTGGATTCATCTTCCCCTATTATACCACACATGGCATTTTCCCAAACATTTGGACTACCCTATGTGCAATGGATAATATCTTTCAATTTACACACGGCATCTATTGCACGTCTGTCCGTCCTGGGAGAGGGATCCCTCCTCTGTTGCTCTCCCTGAGGTTTCTCACATTTTTCCCTTTAAACTGTGGGTTTTCTCTGGAAGTTTTTCCTTGTACGATGTGAGGGTCTAAGGACAGAGGGTGTCGTATTGTCATACTGATATTCTGTACAAACTGTGAAGTCCACTGAGACAAATGTAACATTTGTGATATTGGGCTATATAAATAAACATTGATTGATTGAATTATTGTACAAAATGGTATAAGAATGCAAACATTAAGATCTGTTTAAATTGATTATAGTCTATTATCAATTCAGGTTAAGAAACTAGTGTTGCTTGCATCCTATTTTAAAGGCATTTCTTTTTATACTCTACTTAAATGCAACAAAAAATGGGTTTGATTCTATTAATTTTGTCTTTTTTTATTGCACTTTGGCAGCAGATTCCTGTGTAGCTTCAGATCTGAGTTGTCTTATTAGTAAGCCTAATTTATACTTTTGTAGCCACACTATTTTAATATAATGGCAAAGAAAGGGTTCAGAGTCTTTTCTTTTTTTCCTGTGTCACATGTCGCAGCACTGCCACAAGTTCCTCTTCAGAGAGGGTCTTCAGTACAGGTGGCAATATTGTCACCTGCCTGCGCTCATCTCTGAAACCAGACCATGTAAGCAACAGGCTGGTGTTTCTTGCAAAAAATCTTTAAGAGATGACATGAGCAGCCCTACCAACATTTGCCATGGTGGCCAAATTTTTTTTATTTGGTCTTAAATTGTAGTTCAACATTTATTTCCTGTTACTTCTGGACCATGCCGGTTGGCCAGCCTTCAACGTTTAACTGAGTGGAATATGTTGAAAATGTTTTACCAAAATGTTGGCTATATGTTAAGGAGTTTTCAGTAGGTTGTGACAGTGCACTGCAACATATTTGATTTAATTTATTTTGGTCTAATTTATTTTTATTTATCATATTAATATATGTTTAGTATGGTTTTGGAAGTGCGCTCCAACATATTTGTTGATCTTGTTTATTGGTAAAATATTATTTGTTTTAAAGTTCAATAAATGGTCAATGAATAATCGTCAAAATAATCGTGATATCAATTATTGACCCAAATAATCGTGATTATGATTTTTGCCATAATCGCACAGCCCTAACCTGATACAGAGGCACTGACTGCTTGTCTAATTTTCTGAATTTTGTCAGTGAAGAAGGAGGCAAATTCATTGCAGGCCTTGGTGGATAGAAATTCAGAGGCTACTGACACTGGGGGGTTTGTGTGTCAACGGTAGCAAATAAGGCACGTGCGTTGTTTTTGGCAATTATGTCAGAGAAGAAAGTCGTGTCATATCTTTGCCTGTCGTGCAATTTTCAACTCCAAATTATAAAGGCCAAGTCTCTGTTTATAGATTTCAAAATGAACCTGGAGATTTTTTTTTCGCCACCTGCGTTCGGCTTTTCGACACTCTCTTTTTTCTGTTTTCATGGTCATGACCTTTCTCCATGGAGATATTTTCTTGCCACTCACTTCCTTTATCTTAGTTGGAGCAATGGCATCTATAACATTGTTAAATGTTTAATTAAAATGATGTACTAGCTCATTTACTGAGATGTTAGCAGGGGCAAGTGTGGAAGAAAAATTCTGAGTAAACATTTCCCTAGTATTTTCAGTTAAATATCGCTTTGTGGTTACCTCTTTTTGAACATTTTTGTGAACAGAAATAGAGCTCTCAAAGAAAACACAGGAATGATTAGAGAGTGCAACATCAGTCACCACAACCTTAGAGATATTCAGACCCTTTGAGATAATTAAGTCCAGTGTGCCCCTTATCCTCTTAAGCCCCAAGCCTGTTTTTCAGGTTTCAGGCTCGAAAATGACATG
This sequence comes from Notothenia coriiceps, assembly GCF_000735185.1. Lineage (NCBI taxonomy): Eukaryota > Metazoa > Chordata > Actinopteri > Perciformes > Nototheniidae > Notothenia > Notothenia coriiceps. Next base: position 27,786 of record NW_011348724.1, read on the forward strand.
CCCAAAACAAAGGACTATAACTTAACTTCGAAAAGGGTTATATGAATAATTTATTTTATCAAAGCAAGGTCACATCTGTGAGTTGGATGTAGAAGTGTCAAAATCAATAAAGATGTTTCAGTGTCAGAGTAAATCCAGATGGAACATAGTCAAAAAGTGTAAATTCTTGTCTCCGCCCAAATAAAACCCATTACTTATAGTGAAAACCACCCTTGAATGATGGGTTAGTAGCCTAAAAGCTTTAGGAATCCAAAGTATAACATATAATAAGTACCCTGTATCAAGATTGAGGCAAAACAAGTGAGAATTTACCTTTTTAGAGAGATTTAGCAAAAAAACATCCAAGCAGACTAAGCTTTGGGCACATTTGGGTACATTTGGTTCCATCAGTGCCATTTAACCTTTTGCAGCTACCAGACTGTAAAAATCATTGTATAACATTTAATTATCACTACAGGTATTCATTCCATAACAAAATAAAAAAATAATAATTTAAAAAAAAATAAAAAAAATTAAGTGTGTGTGTGTGTGTGTGTGTGTGTGTGTGTGTGTGTGTGTGTGTGTGTGTGTGTGTGTGTGTGTGTGTGCGTGTGTGTGGGAAGTTACCTCTTTGCATGAGATGCATGTTACTTGCACAATAAAAATTAGGAAACTTAGGAAACATTTGACTCCAACTGGAGCAGATTTATTTTTAAAAAAAAATAGCAACAAACTATACAACAAGCATTTTTGGGGTAAAAAAACAACAACTTTATACAAACCCTGAATGTTACAGTATTACTCCAGTAAGTCATGCCATGCCCTGTAACAGTTCTTTTTGGTAGTGAAGCACAGAGGGACCTGACACTTCCCGCAGTACACAGGTGTCTTCACCCTTCTGTTGCCAGCATCAGAGCACCTCCTGCAGTACCTCCTGACCTTGGTGGCATCTTCCCCATAATACTCGGGCATCCAGAAGCCATATCAACCTCGCCTTCCTCACTGTGAAAACAAATGTGGAAAAAACAAATAGATTAATTCTCTGGCTTGTACTTTCAAAAATGTAACTCAAATCAGAAATAATTTCTCTACAACAGCAGAACATCAATTTTGAGTGTGTGAAATAACATTATATCACTCAAAATGTATACCGTGTAAATTATGTGAGACAGGGTTCATATAATTTTTCAATATTTAATAATATTCCGTCTGTCATATATTTATATATATACTAATATATATATATATAATATATAATCATGTGTGTATATATATGATAAAGTAATAATTGTAATAATTGTAAGTCCGCTTGGATAAAAGCTCAGCTAAATGAAATGTAATGTAATACCCGTGTATACTGTATATGTCTTGTTACTTTCAACAACAAGAACAAGAAACAAATCCATCTTCTTTGTCTTGTGTGTTGAGTGTTTGACAAGAACATTAATCACAAGATGGATCCGTCGTGTTATTTGTCACGTGTGTGAAATTTACTATAGATGTAATACATTACACCTAATAAAGAAGTAATAGATAAAAGACACGAGAGATGTACTACCTTCAGGTGACTGAGGTTCATTCAATCAGAGTCATTTACTGGTCCCCTTTTATGCTTGAGGAGATCACCATCTTCCGACGGATGAGTCCCTGAATACGATGTCCAATGCCTCCTCGACGGACAAAAAAGTCTTTCTTTCTGCCAGCAATATGTTACATGAAGAGCAGAAGAAACAGAATCCTGCGCGTTTCGCTGTCGATCTGCCGTTCTCTTCTCTCCCTGCGCGCGTGGACGGGACGGGACATGCCGATGCTAATGCTATGGAGATATGACTATTGGCTTATATCTATTCTTATTGTTCTTACGCGTAAATATATTATACTGGGCGTGTCATGTACATCACATAACTACTGTATCAGTTAGCATTTGATTTCTCCATATAGACGCAAGCTGAATCCTATGCGTTCTGGGGAACGCACAATATCGAGAGACGAATTTGGTGATTGACATGAAACCTTGTACTTGACTCTCGTGTATGAAGTGACTGCAAGATCTAACATCGAGCTGGCACGATCTCTTCAAAATACATAAAACGTTAACGCCTGTCGTGAGTGGAGGAGTCTATGCTGCTAAGAGCAGTGAGCTCTTATCACGCACGAGAGCAATCGGACTCGTTCAAGCGCAGTGTGAGTGAGCGAGACCAGGAGTAAGACAAAGAGTCATGTGGCCTTTTACAGGAATCCGATATAACCATGTATCTAATCCATTAGTCCATAATCCATGCCGATAAGACCGATATCTGAGAATTTAAAGATCTATTTATATAAAATGAAAAGCGGTCTTAGCTTAACCTGTCATTATGTTAAGACGATAGATGCTGCATGACAACTTGCAGGTGATTTAGATTCATGTACTGATAATCATCCTAAATATAGTTAAAATCAGTATATGAATTTACTATTTATCATGATAACAAAAAGTTTTGGAAGAAGAGAGAAGTTGTTGTATATAGAACAACGAATAAACATACGTATTTAGCTTCTGCGACAAAATTCTAAATGAGATGCACAACAGCGAGTATAAACATAGTATGAGAATACCCAAGAAAGAGATGTGGAACAGTTACGCGATACGCGTCCTAATCATATATAGGTCACCAAACATCACAGTGTTCTATACAGATGTCACCACACGAACCTAGCTTCTGGGTACATCTCTCAGCACCATCATTCTCCATGGCCGCTTTGCTACATATATAGCATTCCTAGGACCCGAGATCAGTGTCCCGTACATTTGACAGATAGTTTTACAGAGGCTTGCATTCCCCTCTCGCTGCCAGGTACAAGAATGCCAAAGCTTATGATTCAACAAGATACATGCAAGTCCGAGACGCGATCCACGTGTGCACCCTCTTGGGGCGCGGGTGGGGGCAGAGTCGTGGTTGGCAGACGGAGTCCAGGCAACATGTCAGGAGTCATCAAGTGGGCCTTTGGATGGAGCTCTGTGTGACATACACAGGATCACAATGTCGCTGGCTTGAACTCAATCTAGCGTTCATATCATTCAGTAGCCGTTACGGCTTCGAGTCAGTCCACCAACTTTGGGATCCATCCTTGGCTTTGTTGGTGCCCATGAGGATGAATCCTATAAATGCCTTGTCAATGATTCCTCTGACCTCATGATGATATTACGCCACCAGGCGAGTGACAAAAGCCACGATGCGCAACCGGTTGTCTGGTCAGCGTCGTCTACCGTGTAAAACAAAAATCCGATGCATGTACGAATCAGAGCAGTTCTGTCTACTACACTGCTCTGTGATGGCAAGCTCTTACACTTCAGCGGACATCAAATCAATAAAGCAAAAATCAGTACACCAGCCGATATTAGCTCTAGACAAAGAACGAGAGGAACCGCTAAGTCCACAACTCTGTAGGAGCGCTTAGTCTTAATCTGAAAACTTGATATTTGCTTGTATTCCTGTGTTTGTGGATATGTTCGATAATATCGGCACCCAGGATGATATATGATGGCCCCAACAATACGCTAACCATTGAGTGACCAACACTATAATAGTGGAGTTCGTCTTTTCCATCTCAAGTTGCCATGGCAGCATTAGCAATATTGTTCGCATTCTTTCGGTGCCACAGCTCCCCGCCTCAGGCATTACTCTCGACCTCGAGCGAGGGACAGCCTATAAGTGGGTTTAAGTGATCCTGGAGAAAGTGATCCATTCTCTTTTCAAATACACCTTTAGTGTTCTATAAACAATGAATTCAAACGCCGTTTATGTATACCTCACTTGTATGCAAACTGCAGTTATATGTCACCCTCGTGACCCTGGCCAGCCGAAGGACAGGTAATACTGCGCTACTAGGTTTAATACAGATTTATACTCTTAGCTAATCCGAATTAAACCACAACGAAGCGCTATCCTCTTATAGACTCTAAGTGTGGTGCTCTCTCTCTGGCACACACACTCTACGCAATATAAACTAGTCTTGATGAGGATTAGCAGATAAGGTGCACTCAATTCATAAGGTAAGGTGGATGATATGTCTCGCATCACTAAACAGGCCACTCAACGCCAAATCATTATTCTTGGTTGTTCACCAACACAGATTGAGCAGGACTAGCGATAACTGCAGTTATCAGTGTAGGTGGAGCGCAAAATGAGTCTAAGCATGGTCGCAATTAGAAAGAAAAGGGATAAGCAAAGTTGCGGAATTCAGACGAGGTTAGACGCATAACACTAACAGGATCGACAGTGTTGCACATATTTTGAAATGAAGACGGATAGACCCTCTAGGTAGACTCAACTGAATTCGTTCTTCATGGGTTAATATTCCGAAGCTAGCTTAACTTCTGTATTCCTACGCCTTTTTCACCATACCATTGGTCATTCAGCTCGTCTTATGCCAGTAGGCGGACACCCTGATTATAACAAAATACGCAGTTTGCTTTTGATTAAATCGTTCAAATATTAAGTAATACGCGTAAGACAAACATTCGCGTTAGCCTATACCTGTTACGCAAGAATATCTTGGCTTCTCTTTCTCAAGCCGTGCCATACCATTAAAGTAAAAAAAACCATCTACTGAGTAATTATCTCTTCCTCTTTTTTTATATCTCTTCAGTTTCAATTCTGACGGTTCTCGAGCGGCTACTGACTCTGTGATAAACTTAACAGAAAGTATATAGCCAGTTCACAGTTCTACACTAGTTTTTCTGACAAGCTTCAGAGTAAGAGTACTACGAGCGCATTACAGTGTATCTGCCAAAGTAGGTAAAAGGCTACATATTTTAATGTGACACACTCACACACCCTGGTAAATGTGTGNGTTGACAAGAAGTTGTTGTTGCTATGGAAACAACATTACGGAGAAAACGTAATATCTTCTACATATAAAGATGGATAAAGTAAAGAACAAAGTCTGAAAATATCAGTACAGTATCATAGTACTTTAACATAATTGTTTTTGTTACTTTCATTGCAGTTGTATGTCTTAAATGTAATATAAATGTTGCCTTCGTGTGGGGTTCGGGGCCATCTTTGTGCGAAATTCACAATTCCACATTCGTGTGTTCATCGGGTGTCAATTTTCGGACAGTGTGACGCGGGCTTACGGACTAACGTTTATAATAAATACATTTGTATTGATTTTAAGATCTTTTCATAGTTCATACAATCATACGTATTGGGATCATTTGTATTAATGTGGATCGGAGGGAGAGGGTGACGAGCATAAGTTTAACTTTCCTTTTTTATTTCAATTCCAACTTTGGTCATGAAGAATATGTTTCTCTGTTGTCCACGTTCATAAAGCATAAAGCAACAGCATCAGAGCACGGTGCAGAGTCTCTAGATGAGTTTACAGTAGTCCCTCGTTCTTATTAAACATCCATGTTGTAGTCCGCTATAGAAAACTGTAGTTTCCATAGTTTCCCCACAGCAGCAGATGCACATTTATGACGTCCGCTGGCGCATCATAAACACATTGGATAGTGAAAGTGCAGTCGGATTCTCTAAAGTACCGCAGTCTCTTCTCCTAAATCCTTTTGAATTCTCCTATCCACTATCCCTTAACCCCATGAAGTTTCACTCAGAGGTCAAGGGATAGACGATAGGAGCTAATTTTTGGACTTTTCGACTGCAGCCCAAATGTAGAGATCCCATCTTGGGGGATCTGCAGATATATGCAGTTTAGAGAAATAAATACATAACAGTAGAAACACAACTGTGGAAGTGAAACTTGTTATACTTTCAATAAGCTGCAGACATCTTTATAAAGCTCTGAGAGATCCTTAAATAGATACATGAAATGTTCCTGGGATCTTTACCCTGTTGTTGCTTCTTTAATGAATCAAAATGGTTGTTTGTGTCAGCAGGTTAACTGGAAAGTCACACTTTTGAGAGTTTTGATCAGCTGATCAGACTGTATTGAGGGAGTTGGTGGAAATAGAAATCCTAGATGTAGCTTCCTGACAACTCCCACGAATAAGTTCTCTGACCAACGTGTCCATATATCTTTTCTGTTTCAAGTTGGAATTAGAGTTAGCCGCAGTGAAGAAAGCTACACATTTGGAGGAAAGGCTATTCTTGTTAGACTGCTGGAAAGAAGCCAGAAGGGGCCTTCAGGGGAGCGCAGAGACTTCTGTAATGACCGCCCTCTGAAAACTCCATCTCCCTGGGATCCCAGCTGATGTGAAACCTGCCCTGTGAACTAAAAAACAGGACCACCAAATGAAAGCGCTTTGGAATAACGCCTCTCTTGAGCCACAACTATTTTTTCAGAAAGTCTGTAATTCTATCTTTACCCGTGTCCTTGTTTCATTTTTCTGCAACTCCCTCCTCTCGCTCTCCATCCCCTCAGAACCCCCACCCCACCCTGTTCGTCTATCTGTCTGAGAGCGTTTCCTGTGTCATAGATTACAGGATGTCCTCTACAAACAAGCAAGATTCCAGTCGCAGAGAAAGAAAGCAAGCTGAATAATTTGCAAAAGCACAGCTAAATGAAGTACCCGGGGCTAAAAAAGCTTCCAGTGCGGTCTGGAGGACATAAACTAAACCCCAACTACCCTTAATGATATAACTGCAAAATCTGTCAATTGATAGTAAATACATTACTACATAAAAGAAGGTAACTATCTTTCACGTGTAGATTTGGCATACTAGAAATCCATGAAGGAGCTATCAGGTTAGTAAAATATCAACTTTTAGAATTATTTTACTCATTCCTTCAAATAAAAAGTATATAATTGCTCAGTAATGAATGATGAATTTGCAAAAAGTCCTATCTTACTTGCTATTTGTGTAGCTTCTATTGGATTTTCATGGACTGCCTTAACAGATGCAGTTTTCTTTTCGAATTTGTACTTCTAGATGCATGGAAAATCTCCATGAAAACCAACCAAACTCCAACAGCTGAGGAAGATAATGTAATGTGGTTGAACGTTTTATAAAGTGCACCTTTAGTTATATTTTATTTGCAACATACCACTGATCACTGTGGCCATTACCTTTGTGAGAGCCCATTCTTGCTTTAACTGCATAATGTGAGTCAGTGTCAGGCCTGCATAGCTGAGATACACAGCGTGTAGTGACATGGTGCCTAACAGGTTTCCTATTCAACTTCCCCGAGACTCTGCTCAGATGAAAGGCCAAACAATGTTTTCTTTGCTCTTTCTTCACTCAGAAGGGCGAGCGAGCCGCACCCTGCCTGTGACCTGACTTTGGCCTCCCTGCATGTCTCGCTGAGTGGCCCACAGTAGTATGAAGGGAGGCCTCCCCCCCCCCGGAGGCAGAGCTTGGCTCACCTCGTACAGAACAGGCAACGCAAATCCCACATATGGCGGGTAACAAACAGGTGTTGGACAACATGTGGTTCCAGAATGTATGCAGGAAAAGGGCTGACCTGCAGCTCTCAGGTTCCAGGATGAATTCATTAACTGTTGAGGAAACAAACAAGCTGTATGCAGGACTCTTTCCAAAGAGCAATAATGTAAAAAAACAAACAATAACAAAACAAACAAAGACTGTGACACCACTGTTGTGCAATAACAATTATGTGCAATAGTTAAATTATTACTTAATTTCTTCATGTTACACTTAATTTATTTCATGAATGCTGCTGCTACTTTTTTACCCGAATGTGTACTTTGTAAATTGTAATAACCTTTAATTTTTATCTTAAATATTATGTACTTGCCCTTTATCTAATAGTGCTTAATTTTTGTGTCTCTATCTTCACTTTTTCTGTTACGATTTAAATGTCCCCTCTGTAGGACGAATAAAGGGATTGTGATTCCCCACCTCTCTGTGCTAATTCCTCAGTGTGTGCAGTTCAACACCCAGAACAACATGCAGGATAAAAATACAGCGAGCGCCGTGGCTGCACAGCCGAGTGAGATTCCTCGACTGTATGTTTGTGGGTTACACACACACGCAGAGCTCCAATTTTGGCAACTAGTACATCCCACCGTCGTCTCCTTGGCTGAGGAGTCACAGAGAACAATAGGGTCTCTGTCTTCAGTGAAGTAAATAGCAAAAACACTTTACATAGTTACAGTCAAACTATTGCAGCGCTGCTCTGCGAAGGATCACATTAATCTCATTACCCCGGACTCTGCTGAGGCGCAGTTCCGACTTCAAGATGAACTGGTTTGCTGACTACACTTGATATTACCTCATCTATTATTCACTTTGATACAGCGCGGAGTCATTTCCCCTGCGCTCAGCACATAAGTAACTGTGTTTATTTAAGTTATAAAGAGCGAGTTCCAACTTGTTTAGATAGTTGGAGAACCGTGTGAGGACTTGAAAGGAAAGACACCTGCCAGGGGAAGAAACACAGGACTGTGTGCACGTGGATGTGTGTGTACAGACAAATAGCAGATGTTCAGACTATCAGGTAGCTGTATATAGAGCGGAGGCCCCAGCAGTACCTGCCTGTACCACGGCTCCCCACATAAGCCATCATGTATCTTATTAGCAGGGAAGCTTCTCCTGCTTTCCCCTGCTACTTGAAAGAAAAACAAAAAGACACTTTGTTTCCACAGCCCTCGCCAAAAACAGCTTGTATTGATACTGCCTCAGAGTAAAATCTGCTAGCTCTCCTGTCGCCTCCCAGCGTTTTCCTGGAGGGACAGCTAGAAATCTGACATTTCAATTCCTACTTATTGCACAATTTATATTTGAGAATCCCCCCAGAAAATGTAGTGGAATGAATTACAATGCATTCTATACTTCAGGAAGAGTCCAGAGAGGCTCGTAGACAAAACAGATCTTTTTTTTTCATTTCAGCCCCGTTTTGTTCACACCGCCCAGAGCCCAACTGGTGCTGCCGCGGCTGCGTCATGACGTCACCGTTTACATCGTTGATTTTCTCCCCAACGCCATTGGGTCGATGATCGTGTTGCTTTTAATCATACGAAGCCAGATTAAATTAAATAATTACTTCTCAACCCTTGTACTTTTCTCCAGAGTGCCGTGGTTCATTGTTTATTAATGTGTTTCAGCGGCATTTATCGACCGCTGCAGTGCTGCCCGCTGTTTGGCATCACAACGCTGTTATGAAAGTTTCTCTGGTATAAAATGGGTGATGTTAGCATAGCAACCAAAGCTAAACTGACTATCTAGACTACTTGTGGCTTCCTATTGTGGCATAAGCCGTTTTCTTTATCAGGCTCTAGCTCCAAACCGGCCCTGGTACGGTTGGTGTGAAAGGGGCAAGAGAAACCTCCCAAAGCTCCTGCTGTAGCTAGGCCTACGGTTCAATACTTGTAGCAACCATTTAAAACAACTTCTGGATAAAGGAACCCTTTAAATATGCAGGGAAATGAATAAAGTGTTTCTTCACAGAGGCTCAACCAGTTACTATTCCGAAGGGGAAAAAGGGCTGACATGTCCAATCACATCAGAAAAAACAGGAGGGAGTACAGTATGGCAAAGAATGGAAGAAACAAACAAGGGTTGGAAAAGAAAGAGAAGCGTAAACAGTGTGTGGCAAGGGATCAAGTCTGAGCAGAGAGCAACAACAGATGATTTCCAGGATAAAACTCAGCAAATCCAAAAAGCCATAAAAACAATCAGACTCATAACGTGCTAGACCACCAAAGCTCTCTGTAACAGCCCACACTCCCTGAAGGACTGTGTAGAATCTCCAACTGAACCTAGAGCATGGAGGTCACCAACATTACCAGTTGCAAATGACAACAGTGATATGCATGGAAAAGAACAGAGAAAGATTAATAAGAGGGAAGGCAACAGAGAGCCCGCCCTCTGCTCCACGAAGGCCATGCAGGACAGCTCTGAATGAACACGGAAAAAGGGGAAGGAAAGGGAAGAGATTGGGAGGTTTGGGAAGGCAGCAGGGTCTTCATTTCCTCTCGCCAAATTTGCTTTGGCAACTCTTTCCGTGGGAATGGTTAGAGACTGGCTCTTCTCAGCCGGAGAGAGCCAGGGATCGGCCCACCGAGGAGACGGAAAGCTCAGAAGCGTAACATGGAGACGGGGGGTGGGTGGCTAAGTAAATACAGCTGGACTTTTCCATGGCTTTCCTTTTCCATCCCTTGCTTGGCTGATGCTGTTTTTAAAAGGATCAAATGCTAACATTAACATGCTAGACAGATAGGCTGGATGTGTACAGTGAGTGTCATTAACCTTGTGAAGTTAGTGTTGAAGACAAATGTCATTATTCATTTGATATCTGACCTCTAATACTTGGTCACCAATGTGCAACATCGACCATTTTTTGCAGCCAATACTGGGTATTGAGGCAAATGTTTAGGGGTTGAAAATCTGATTATATTTTAATATATTTTATAATATTATTTTGGATAAGAAATAGGGTTAGGGTTGCTACTGGCCTTGATTTCCAAGTAGTACTTACGGGGCACTGCAACACAAGCAGGCATTTCGAGTACCCCAACCCCAGACTGATGCACATGAGTTAACATGTGGCAACATGCCCGATAGGGCTGTGCAAACTCTCACACACACACACACACACACACACACACACACACACACACACACACACACACACACACACACACACACACACACACACACACACACACACACACACACACACACACGCACACGCACACACGCACGCACGCACACACACACACACACACGCACGCACACACATATGTTTGCAACATAAACATGCCATAATTGTGAATATCATCCCAATGCCTAACAAACTCTTAACCCTCCTTGTACATGACATGTCATTTAGAGACACTTCAGTACTGCAGACTACAGCGGTAACTGTGGTGAAGTATCTGGCCCAAGGACACTTCAACATGTTGACAGCAGAGGCTGGGTATCAAAGCACTGACCATCTGATTGGAAGACACCCATCATTACCACCTAAGTCACAGTATCCTTCTTAACTACACTTAGATTGGCAGCATAAAATAAACCCCCTCCCTGCTTCAGACAGGAAGTTTTCACTGATCGAGTATCAGAATATAATATGGAACATTTGAAATACTAAATGAATTGTGTTCGTAACTATTACCCATTCTTATTTATTGCATTTAATAGGCTAAAAGGTCTGCTAGACTTTCTAAAATGGGCCCGGAGTGGCTAATAATGGTTTGCCTTACTGAGAGTGTCCTTGCACTTTCAGTTTGCTGCATGGATCCTCCTGTAAGAGAGCAGGAAGAGGGGGATTTGAGTGAGGGTGGGGGCTTTCACTCAAATCCCCTCTCATCTTACAGACATCATTACGCCTGCTAAAGCCTCATCCCTGGAGCCCTCCACTACCTGGGGCAGGGATGGACCACCAATTACAGTCTTAACCTCCAATCCTGCGTCCCTGTCCCTCTCTCACTGACACCTCCAGCTGGAGCAGCTTTAGAGAGATGCCTCCTCATGAGACACTGGGAGCTGCCACCGTTACAGACACTGGTGGGTTGGAGTGAGAGAATGTTTCCACTGCATAGAGCCGCCTGTGGTTCACCAACACAGTTCGACTATGGCTACAATGCATCATAAATAATGCTCATTCTATTATGTTGTCTTAAACTTTTAATAAAACTCATATCTTTCGACTCCACTTCGAGCGATAGAATTACTAACAAAGCACTTATATACTAACAAAGGACTGGCTTATCTAAAGACAGTTGAGTAGCACTTGAAATGTTTTAGCTCTATGAAACCTGATGTACTTATATGATTCTGTTTTCTTCAAGTTTGTACTTTGTTGCTCGAACGCACTTATTGTAAGTCGCTTTGGATAAAAGTGTCAGCTAAATGCAATGTAATGTAATGTAATATGAAGCTGTATTAAGTGACTCATAACCAAAGAAACAACATATATTGAACAAGATATAACACACTTGACAAAATGTTGTTGCTGTTGTATCGTCCAGGGCCTTTTGTACTATATATTATCATAATAATATTTTGTTAATAAAGCCAGAAAGTCAGATTTATTTACTGATTTGGTCGTGAGGTTTTATTTTTCATCGTATCCAAGTGCATATTTTCAAGAATTTTAAGTGTTTTGCTCTTTAAAAAGGGTGTACTTGTATTATTATGCTATCATATTATCATTTTATCAGCAGCATAAAAAGTGACAATAATACAGATTATCGCAATTATTTTTGGCATAATAAATAATGCAAGAAAAGTTGTTGTGGTGACAGGCCTTTGTAGAACTGTTTTTATTCAAACATGTCTTGGTTCAGAACAGATTGCTCTTCTTAGAATTATAATCCTGAGCCAAAGATAGTACGTTAAGACTGTAACATTTAAAACTGTACTGAGTGATACATAGAATATCACACTCTCACTCAGTATGAACAATAATGAAAGGGCACTGTTTTCTATTTTTAGGTCATGACTTGTTCTTAAGCTTGTTCGACCTTGTTCTTGTCCTAGAATCATCCCCCATTTGAACTAGCATGGCATAGAAAATGAACAAGAGCTTAAGCAGCCGCTCAGGATGCTATTTGATCCAGAACATGTTAGTCCTCAGTATTCAAAAACTCTTTATGGAATGCCTGAATAGTCCACTTTAAAACCCAAAGACCCTCAATTATCAGGGGCCAACAGGTATCCAGGTCTGTAATATCAACTGAATTATATAATATTGAGTATATAAATAAAGAACCTTGTGAAGGAGAAAGCAAATGCAATAAGCTCACATCTAATAAACGCAGTGTTTCCCCTACCATTGTCTTGGCGGGGCGCTGCGCCCTGCCAACGGAGCCCCGCGCCCTGCCTGAAACTCAAGGTGTTTTTATTTTAAAAATATATATATATAGCACCAATTTTCAACTGAAGTCATCTATCTACGGTCACTTTTCACATTGAACATGTGCTCTTTTATGAAATAAACTAAACGCCATGTTATTTATCCAATGTGTTCATGTTTCAGTGTCCACTGCTTTGCGTATTCACATTCTCCCTCCGCTCTGTTTCTGAAGGGCGGGGCTCACACACACACACACGAATGCACACACACTTACGCTCACAATCAGAGACAAGAGCGGAGGAAAGGAGGAGAACAACAAAGTGTAAAAAAGTCAAACAAATCTGCTTTATTGCCCCGAGCTCTGCTGTCTGCCCGTTTGTGTCCCCCCCAAGTTTCAAATGAGTTTATTATTATTTTTTAACCGCAAGCCGTTATCGTCACGGGAGAAGGACACACACATCCTGCCCAGGTGGACACGCGCGAACGCGACAACGAACGTAGCGTGCGCATTCTAAAAATAGCCCACAGATGGAGCAGGTACCGTGGTTTTGAACTACAGTATTGAGATGTGAGTTGGTTTATTCAGTAAATTAGCTCAGGATAATTGGATGTTCTGTCTACACCTGTTGATGTGAGGCTAATGCAGGAATTGCTAGCTTGATGCTACCGGCATTTAGCGGCAGTGACTCAACAAATTGCCACTTAAAATGTATCGTCAGCAATGTATGACAAGCAGACTGCTTATTTAATGTTAGACTCACACCAGTAGCTCAATATGATCATAACACGATTGCTTTCATATCAGAGATCAGATGGGGTGGAGCTGCCTCCAGCACTAGAGGATGAGGCAGAGAGAAGCAGCAGCAGCACAGGGTTGCAGCAGGTATGTTATATGCTGTAGTCAGGTGATTTAAATGTATCCCACCACTTACTTGATGGTCCCGGAGTATAGTGGAAGGCAAGGTGACGACGTCCGAACAAAATACATAGTTGGTAAGTGGGTTGGAGGTAGACGGTTTATCGTAGGGTACTCGGAAAAGGAGACATGTGACTGTTGCGATTGTACTTGACCTTCAGTTCGGAATGTTAGGTTCACGTATAATAGGCAAAGTCACAAGGGATCACAAATGACGGAACCGTCCTAGACGAGCTTTTTTTACAGCCCCGCGGGTGTAAAAACAATGGAGACCTCGTCTCTCCTCGACACTAATAACAATAACTATAGCATCTCATTTGTTTCATAAACATATAATTTTTCCATTATGTCATTCACAATGTGACATGAACATAAATGAAATTAAGGTTGACATAAGGGGAAGAATAGTACATCGGGATGTGAAGA
>NW_011348724.1:42608-45108 GCF_000735185.1 Notothenia coriiceps
TGCTTCGCGGATGCGCTCGGCTCCTCTCGGCTCCTCTCGACTGCTGCTCGGGTCTGCTCGGTCAGCTTCCGGATGAGGAGGCATTCGTTCGACCAATTTACAGTAGATAACATTACAAACATTTTTAACAGGGGCCATAATAGTGTAAATAATGTTTGTTTTCGCAGTTATAACTGAATGTAATGTTTTCTACTTTTTTACATCTGGGAAGGCATTTGCCTTCATCAGATGGAAAGTGTCTTGACCAACAACTGAAGTATTTCTTATAGCTATGCAGGGCATGCAAGCGAGCAAACACAAACAAGAACAAACAAACAAGTGAAATTGTAATATTGTGGTGGTTCATCTTATAATTCAGTCTAGAGAATGCACCAGACAGCATCTAAGACCTGCAAAAATCTAAATGTTCTAGGGGGAGGCCCCCCAAACCCTTCGTGCGTCATTTCGTCTGCGCGCATTTTTCAGGGCAATCTCTATTGGGCTCAGGGCCATCTAAGCTAATCTAGGCCATCTAGGCCATCCTTAATGTCATGCACTGTAGTCTTTATCTTTATCCTGGCTTCAACCTTAAAAATCTAACATTGAGGGGGGAATTCAGGTTTCTCTTCGAAAAAGAAATCTGTCCAAAATATATCTTCTAGCAAGCTTTTATTAAAAAATAACAGATACTATGAGTCAAATGTGAGATAAGCTTACAAGCTCCCCTTAAGCCATGCTGTTTCTGAGTAAATGTCTTACCCCTCGCTTGACACAAACCTACGAGTCGAAAGGTTGAAAGAGCAGCTCACATGGCCAGAGGCTTCACTCCTGCTCTTTCCTGTCTGCGGGGCGGGATTAGGTCAGCTGTTTCAGACACCGTGACCAGCCACTGCCTCTCTCCTGACCAACCCTCGTCTGGCTGCTTTTAGACAAACCACTCAACACACTGGGTCCTTATGTGCTGCATAAAAATGCAGCTGTATCTATTGGTGGCCATGTTTGTTGTAGTTGGGCATTAAGTGGGCCAAGCACAGCCACACTAATGCATTTTGCAGACATGGTGGGTCAATTAGAGCTCCACGCTGAGCCCATCATCCAAAATGGAGGAACAATCTCTTACACATGAGGGCTGCTGAGATGCAAGCTGTGGTCTTCAAGTGTTTTTATGTGCGGAGAAGCACGGGAAAACAAGTGGAAGGGGGATCAAATGAATGAGGTGTGCTGTGTAAAATGTGTTGTACTGATTTTATGGTAGCTACATATATAATGCAGGCTTCAGAAAATGTCTCCCAGGAACAGTGGAGGCTAATAATTCAGTTTGATAGAGAACCCTTAACATAGCTCTAATGTATTTCTTGCTTTTTACAACACACTGAAGTAGACCTTCTATGCCGGGTAAACAACATCTAAAAATATCAAACTCTAAAATCCACTCCAAGATAAGATACGATACAATATATTGAATAAAAACAGGTACATTTTTGTCAAACTTGCAAAAGTTCCCCCAGACCCACAGAAGCAGTTTTGTATAATTGTACAAACTGGACAACACTTAATGACATAAAGTAGAAAAGGGATACAATAGCTTTCTTATATTCCCCATAAAATATATATATTTTATGGGGAATATAAGAAAGCAATCGGATGGAATTTCTGTGTGATTATAATCACACAGAAATTCCATCCGCAGCACAAAACGCTGTGAAAGTAAAGTATATTAGGGTTGAAGACCCCTGCTGACAGTGGCAGCAGTGATACTCCCACACAGACAGCCTTCCACTTAACTTCCCATTTAGAGCACAACACAGTCAAGCAGATGCCTGAGCAGCCAATCCCCACTACTGCCTGTGATAAGCATCTCTCCCACAGTAAACACTGCAGTATCATCAGAGCAGGGCAGGACCTCAGAGAGCAGAAGCATCAGGATTAGCAATAGCACGTTTTTCCATCAGCTTCGCAATTACAGTAGCTATCTGTCAAGTGAACTCACCTGAGCCTGCCTTTCACTCAGACAGTCTGATGGTATGGAGATGAGAGGAGTTTGCTTTTCACGTTCCGGCTGGTCCACTCACATTTTTATTAAGCTGTGTTGTTTAAACAGCATTTCACATCTCCAAACCAATACAAAAACAGAGAGACTGAATGTGTAAATGGTAGTCTGTCCGACAGGAAGTTACCAATCCCAAATTGACAAAGAGAAATGTTCCAGCCAGAGAAATTGTTAAACGTGTCTCGGTTTAATACAGATGGCTCTTCTCAGAGTTGTAATCATAAGCAAATGATAGTACGTTTAGACACCATTTAAAACTGTCGTAAGTGATGTAGCAAGTCACGGTTGACTTTCACTAGAATGAACCATATTGTTTTGAATTTAGGTCATGGCTTGTTTTCAAGCTTGTTTGAACTTTTTTTTGAGAATGAACCTCGATTTGAACTAGCATAATGTAGAACATTAACCAGGGCTACTATGGCTGCATGGATGCTATGTTTTCCAGAACATGTTCAGTACTCATGAAAAACA
>NW_011348724.1:50108-62920 GCF_000735185.1 Notothenia coriiceps
CAGTGTAACCATCAAATTACTGCAGATTATTGTAAACAGCCAGAAGCTTTGTAGCTGCAGGTTTCCCAAAGCCAACTGTAAGACTTTAAAAGACCCCATTAATGCTACATGGGATAGAATTTAAGACCAATTTCAGAAATAGTTGGAAGAAATACTTTTTGGCATTGACAAATGTATTTCCAAACCAACAGAACGAGTAGCTGCTGGTCACTAAGAAGTGTGTACAAAGAAACAATCATTACATGCAGAAAATAACCATTTACCAGTTTGGAACCCTGAATACTTTACAGATACAGAAGTATTTACTGCAACTTTCAGGGCTTTGGGATGCTCTGGCAATGCTGTCCATGAGTATTGTGCTTTTCTTTCTACCAAATGCACATATATTCCTCAGGGGGGGGGCATAAATGATGTACACAGACACAGTCACTGTCAACTGACACTGGCCAGCGCCACCCCAATCGGCCAGCCGTCTGCTGCTTTGGACAATCAGCCCGCTGCCCTTAGTCAACCCCACGGCCCTCTGGGATATCTGGACTGTGAGAGAGGGAGCTGAGGAAGGGAAAGAGAGGGAGGGCGAGCGCCGATGGTGGCTGTAGGAAAAGTGTACGTGACACACAGACAAGAGCCAGAAAGACAGACTCTGCCAAAAGAAGTCCCAGACTCTGTATCAGCTGTCTCTGGACTCTGTCAGCTGTCAGTGTTTCTCTCTGCCTTTACATATCCTTTAACCTCTGTTGCTCAAGTGCCATTTGTCCTGTCTGTCCCTGTCGATTTAAACCCCAAACTGTGACAAAGACCTTGCAGCTAATATTAGTTTAATATATTATTATTATATTCCATTTAAGCCAGAGGTATCGTTAATCGAATATTTTCCATCTATGACGGATTGTTTTTAACAATGAAGGAAAAATCTGAAAGCAGTCCGTCATTTTGACAGATTAGAACAAACTCAGAACAGCGCCAAAGTTTCCCCGCAGCGAGGCTCCAGTGTTATGCATTCCCCCCAAAAAGGAAATGATACCGTTTCCAAACCTAACTTTGCCGAACAAATCATTGAAATGTCTGTGAGTTTTGGCTTTACGCTGTGCACCCTCCCGCGAGGTGCAGTGGGCATGCATAACGCTTGACGAGCGTCAGAGTTGTGTAAAGGCCCACGGGTAATACTTGATTTTGACGGAAATGTTACGATCCTGTCCGTCAAAATGACGGGCAGCGAAAAAGTCTAGCGCAACCTCTGATTCAAGCATACATCAAATGCTCCTAAATAATCCAAGGTTTTCTCTCTTGTAAAGACGCTGCCTTCCTCCTCTTATTGCTGTCCTTTGCAACCGTGACACTGTTACATAATTGCATTTGGTAAACTATGTGACACCTCCCCCCTTCCCTCCCTCCGCAAGACTCCCTCCAATCTCACATCACACTCATCGTTCTGTCTGAGGCAGAGGAGACGAGATTCCCTGGAAAGACTTTTGCTTGAATGCTGAGAAACTCCAGATAAAGTGGCCTGGCTGTAATCTCCAGTTAAGCACAATAGTGCACAATGACTTGAACTGCGCGTATGTGTATTTGTGTGAAGCTTGTTGTTTTCGGCTTGGGACTCGGCTGGCCTTCGGCTGTGGGTACAAACGCTAATGCCTATGTCCGTGACTTTGCATCATTGGATAGAAGCACCTCACCAACCAAGATGTCCCACTTGAAGACCGGGTGGATTCAATAAGATACAATACAGTTTTCTTGAGGGCCAGAATCTAAAAGCTATTGGGGGGACGGCTAGCTTAGTTTAGACTTTACATTCCATTGTGGCGCTGCGGGAAGGGTTGTTATTCATGTACATTTTTCGACACTTGCAATGTGCAGCATTAGCGCAGGCCAATGGCATAATAGCTTTTGAGTGACCAATCATTAGTCCACTTTAGCCCCTAGGCAGTGAATTTAGGTTGGTCGGTATAGACATTATATTACAGGTCCCTTGTTAGACGCTTTTATCCAAAGAGACTTACATACATTCAGTATTGTGGACAATCCCAACAGGAGCAAAGTGGGGAGAAGTGTCTTGCCCAGGGACACAACGACATGCTGACTGCAGCGGGGATTGAACCTGTGCTCCACTGATCCAGAGATCCCCGCACTACCCCACTGAGCCACATCCTCCCTACATGTCCGATGCAGCCACTCTTGGCTCTATTGCTACAACTGTAACCTCAGTCAAACTGTTTTTTAGGCCTTTCTTAAAAGCTGTTCCAAACGCCTTTTGTTTAGTTCAACATACTTTTTTTTAACAGTGGCGCCAAAAACTCAAGCTAAGGGGGCTAATTCTCCAGAGGGAAATCTCGAAAGGTCCCGAAAAGAGAGAAAAGTTGGAGAGCAGAAAGACAAAACATCTGTCTTTCTCTTAGAGGACAAGGGAAATCAAAGTGTTCACAATGTACCATTTGGAACTGGCAGACCTGGAGATTTTCCACAAGCTGTGCTTCCCTGAGAGGTCTCCCTATTTCCTCTCTACCACTCTCCCAAACTCTCTTTTCTCTTCACAGTACAGTCTCATCCCTGTGTCTTTCCCAAGACAACACATGAAAAAGCTTGACATATACACTGACCAAAACAAAATATTGAGAGAGGGGAAAGACAAAGGGTTTTATGAAGCTGATGTGTATGATGAAACAAAAAGAAAGGAAATGGCCATTTCCTCCACTTCCCCTTTCCTTATTTATTTTCCTGTCAAGGGGACATGAGACAACAGTTCCATTAGAGAAAGTAGAAAAGTACGAGGATAAGTAAAAACAAAGGCAGAAAATATCACAACGCAAATGAAAAAGGGCGAAGGGAAAATAAATGCACAAGGAGAATAACAAATGTATCAAGAGCTGAGGCAGGCAGGAAGCAGCCTTTGAGCCTAAGAGCGGGTAAATCACAACTGTCTTCAGCTCGACTTCTACTGCCACAAACAAGGGCCACACTCTCCCCATCTTCTCTACGACCTTTAATAATATAAATGTACATTTACATTATGGTTTGAACATCACAAAGACTACATAAATACAAGTTGACCTGCATGGAGCAGCAAAAAATGTAAGCGGTAAGCATGCTCACGACAGCAGATAAGCCCATTGGACTGCAAATAGATGTAGTGAATTAGAAGGAAGCTGAGGTGCTAATGACCCAGGACTAATAAGGGCACTTAAGTCAATTAGTGTGAGTATCATCCCTCAACTGGCTCAATCCCTCCATTTGTTTTATGTTCAGCCCATGCAAAGCCAATAGCTCTTAGTTATTTAACTAGATTAGTCATCAAGAATGCACAGTGTGTAGAACTTCGTTTCAGCGATAAAGAATGGAGTGAGTGTGTGATCGTATCACTAAAGCTGCCATCACAATGCAATCATTCCATATGTGCCACTGTGTTCGCATATAACCACATGCACTGAACATAGGTTTGTGCAACAACAGTAAGCTGCAAAAGAGAATTGGTGTGTGTGTGACAAAGTCCCCCAATGTGGTCTGACACGATCCCTCCCAGGCACTTGGGGGGGCTTAAGTATGCAACCCAACACTGTAGAGTCTGTACTGTCCGTAGTGAGCAGGGACTCCGATCGATTTCACTGCGTAGATTAGATTTGGGGAGTGCACTAGGATGGAGCTGATGGTGATTTGAGTGGAGGGGGGGGCAATCATCAGGCGCCTAGTTGGTCTTCTGGAGTCTGCTGGAGCCAACGCTAACACGCTCACACACAAAGGCCGTGGGGGGGTGATATCAAGGCTGGCTGGTGGTGCAGTTAGGCAGCTGTTAGCGTTTCAGAAAAAATTAGCACCAGGTTCAACTGTAAACAATGAGCTCATTCTCTCTGCTAGCGCCGCGCAACACACCACATCTGTTTTGGAACAAGCAGTCTTATTCAGGGCCCACACTGAGGTAATACACACCCCCTTGTAAAATCAAACTTGGTAAAGCACTGGACAGGACCTGAAACTCATGTAGTGCCCTGCATGATGTTTGAATGATGTTTTAAATCTGCTTGAGTGGCATTTACACTTCTTATTATTAATAAAGAGTGTGTGTGGAATGACTTCCTGTTTACTTTGAGGAGGTAGGATGATTGGACTGTAGGCTCACTCAACTTCAGAAAAAACAAACCTTTCAACCTATAGATACTTTGTGTAGAAAACTGATTTTACGTTCACTGTATGAGTATATAAATAACCCAGCTTTCACTAGAGTACCAAGCCTGTATGACAAGGCCTTGGAGGGAGACAGTGGGTGAGTCAGAGACAACAGGCACATATAGCTAGCTACTGTATATAGGTCAACCTTAAAGTCTCCTATGGCTGTACAGAGCATGTGGGGAGCATGCAGTGAAGACAGCTGCAGCAACCACTGGGCATGAATGGGGGCTAATCCAGACATTAGTAAAGACAGGAAATGTGGTTGTTAAATGTGTCTTACTTTGCAACAATGTGGGTCTATAAATATGTTTTTTCTTGAGTGTATAAATTTGAACTTTTAAATTAAAACAACAGAAGGAGAAAAGAGAATGAGGAGCTTGGAGATAGAAAATGAGTGTTAAATCTATTTATTTTCTTTTTGTATACAGTTCTTAGCTATGTGGTCCTGTATGTGTGTGGCTGGCAAGAGGGTCAAACAGACAGAGTAGCAGGTGGCACTGAGGTGGGTGCTGCCGGGTTGGTGGGAGAGGGTGGGTGGGCGCTGCCCTTTTCCTGATCCACAAGCCATCTGCCTCAACCGGCAGTGACAGCGAACCATTGACGAATAGGAAGCAGAGAGCTGGAGGAAGAACATTGAACTGCCATGTTAGAAACCTACAGATTGTTTGCTCATTTTCACAACCATCCTCCTCCACCTTGTTCTTACTGCACAAACCCCTCTGACAGTCTAGGCTACAGTTCCCACAGTATGGTTATACTGGTGCCAGAATGGCCTGTATCAATGGTGAACATAACGCTTGACTTGAGTTTCAACCTACACAAACCTACATCTGTATGTCCTACATCTGTGTTGCAGCATGGGTTTAAGAAGAGGGATTGGTCTCCATAGAGACTTGATGTCACACTCTGGCAATTTCATTTGGCAAACCAATTTATGGAATAGTTAATTGCAACACTGCTCTATTTAACAGTCAAATGAGCTCTGGAAGATGTCCTCGGTCTTGTGACCTTAGAAATGTCATATTTTAATCAGAGCTATAGTCTACTGTGTGCACTGTCCTGTTGGATAGAGCTGTATTTTGTGTCGAGTTTGGATAAACCTATTTTTTTCTGCGCGCCCACTTCTGCAGCTTCACAGCTTCTGCATCAAACAGGATCAATAAGGGGTCAAGATGTCTACAATCTGCTGGAGGCTCATGTTTATGAGGGTCTGCTACACCTGGCTTTTTAATTATAAAAAGGGGAGACTGGCAGAAATAAAATGAGGGCCTGTTGCGGTGCTTAAATCCGTCTCAGCTTTCTCTATCTTCCTCCCATCGGAACGAGAGGGGGGAAAAAAGTCGTATGAGCTATTTACGAGGAAGGTCACACTGAGAGGGCATGGCAAGGAGCCAGCCGTCTCTCTACTTCTCTTCCTCCCTCCCATGTCTCTTTTGTATCCTCTCTACTCTGCTTCTCCTCTTGTAACTGTTGCAATGTTCAAATTGTCACTTTTATTTTGGGATCGAACCTGAAATAAATTGATATTGCGCAGCATAATTAATTCAAGTAATAAATAAAAAACATTTTAATTGGAAAAGCACAAGTTGATATTCTAGATATACCTATACTTTCGTCAACAAGGTACAAAAACAAAATATTACAATTAAAAAACCCAGGGGAAATAATAAAAGTAAAAATATAGAAAATATCAAGAGAGCATTATAAAACCTAGCAACGTATTAAATATTCATAACACTTTCCTATAAAGGAATGTTTAAGGGGATTTAAAGACACTAATGATGTTGGCTGTTTGATCTCAATCAGCAGGATGTGTTACAGTCTGGGGGCTCAAACAGCATTACAGGCCGGGATCAAGGAACAACCATCATTGAACTCATGCGTTCGTATTGTGAGCATCAAAACACAGATCTACAATAGTATCACACCAATATATCCAGCAACCTGCTCCTTATTTGTAATCAGGGGAAAAGGTCTTTGTCAGCCAAGTTGGTAGAGTTTGTTGGCTCAGAATTCATTTATGTTACATTTCTAAAGTTTAGTTACACTCTGCCTTTGACATAATAGAGGACGTTAATACAGTTATCTAGGCTTCTGGAGGTACTGGACTGGAGATGAACTTATAGCTGTGGGTAATATGCATTACAGTGGTGGGAGACACTATGCTTTTTGAAGGATCTGGCTGATAGGAAGCATGAAGAAAACAACAATGGCCCACAAATGGAGCCTTGAGGAACCTCTAAATTAGAAAGATTTGAAGAACAATTGAAGAGCTATTGGAGTGGTATGAAAAAAATTATTAAATAAGAAGCCACCACCACACATAACATCTAAACATACAATATCAAATTCACCATATAAGGTAGAAAACCCTGACTGGATCACTTCAACTAACTCATCGTTAAAGATCAATTGGAAATTGTTGTTGGCCTTGATCCAATAGTAACCTATGGAAAGCTTGTTCAAAATCAATTGCACAAATAAATGTCCAAGCAAAACAGCCAACAATAAATAGATGCAAGAACCTGGGGCCCCTGTCTATACACCCACTCAACCAGATCAACCTTGTTTCTGACTCGCTTCCAAATGAAATGCATTGTATAATCAAATCTGGACGAACAGACCATTTAAAGTTGTCACGTTGAATATTGATACAAGTATTAATCCACAGTTTAACTTACACCCTGATGTGTTCTTTCCCTTGTGCCTCCAGCCCCAGCAGCACCCATCCCTACTCGCCCCAACTCACACACTCGAAAAACTCAAGAGAGCACTCCATCAGGAGCAGGCAGCCGCAGAGCAGAAGAGGGTTAGATTAGGTGTGACAACAAGGAAAAAGCTCTGTGGCATCGCTGGCAGAGTGGGCGAGCGAGAGCACCTAGTGGAAGGCTGTCCCTTTGATGTTTAATTTAGAGAGAGGAGAGGGAGGGGGAGGCTGAAAGGATGGGGAGGGGATGGAGGGAGAGATGGTGGTAGTGTGCTGAAACGCCACTGTTTTCCATCAAAGGCTCTGGGTTTCCTCTCCTCTTCATGTATTCACCAACAATGCTAAAGGGAGTACGTGCTGGAATACAGCAGTGGAGAGAAAAGGCAATGGGCTGTAATGAGGAAAGAGGAGAGGAGCATGGGAGGAAGAGCAGGAAGAAAGTGAAAAGAGGTTCTTGAAGGAAGTTGTGGTGGAGAATTGAACCCGTTTTCTCAACCGTGTCCTCTCTTGTCCTTTCTTCCTCTGGTTTCCCCTCTATCATTTATCTGTCCTCCTTCTCCCCCATCCCTCACTCTTACTCTTTCCCTTCTCCTCCCCCACTCCATCTCTCCTTCCCCTCTCCTCTGCTTGGGAGTCCTTCCTCCTCCTTTCTGCTCACTGAGTGAAAAGTGGAGCTGTGTGCCAGGCGGAGGAAGCAATTAAAAATTTATGGAAGCTGAGTGATAGAGAAACCTGCAAGGGCGTGCCGCCCGCCACACACACACACACACACACACACACACACACACACACACACACACACACACACACACACACACACACAAAGATTCTGTCCTCTTTTCCTGTGCTCTCAGTCTCTCTCTTCCTCGGTTCCTTTTCACCTCTCTCAGTGAAACCCCGCCACGGCTAACAGGACGTTAGCCGTGGCGGGGTGAGATGGGAGCAGGAACACAGCTGAGGCCAAACCCGGACACACACTGTCTGAAGGAGAATGCAGTATGCATTCTTTAAAGAATTTGATAAAAAAGTGACAAGAAGTTTCATATACTGTCTGATTTTGCCCTGACACATGTGGCCAGCTTTTGGTTTGTGTTTTGAAAGTATTTTTTTTGCACTAATCTTAATGTGTAGACAAAACAAAATCAACTGCGCTGCTACAAACAAAATGGTGGGTTTGCAGTCAAAACTTTGTGTTGCATCTGGTTTGGATCGTGGATTGCCGACTTGAACTTTGAACATGAACCGCTCCTTAAAACACAACGCTGCCCAGTTGGCCTGCAGCTGCTGCACAGTTTCTTAGGATTGGCTGCCTTTTAGCATGTCATTGGGTGTGTTTCTATATAGTCAACAAATACTTCTGGACCCACAGCAACGTACAGGCTTCATCTGGTACCGACGCAATATTTGAAATGACAGTGAGTATGCTGGAAATTACACACAGCACAAAATAGAAAATTGGACTTCATTTGAATATCGCCTTAACTTTACCTTATGTTTCATGAGAAGGCACCAATATACTAGCCTCAGACCCAGAGAGCTGATTTGCCTATAGTTCTGTAGAAGGCATTGAGATTGCAGGAAACAAATCATGCCAACCCAAGAAGTGTAATTGAATGTTAAGGCATCATCCTTTTCCATCATCCATTTCCTGCAGTAAATACAATTAAGTGTGTCAGTTTAGTCCCTCAAATAGCAACTTAATTGATCTTAAGATATTTGTTAGGGTTTTTGTGTATGACGTTATACTGTAGTCGTGTCAACTTTAGTAACTGTTTGTTACTAACAAGCCATTCCTGCTTCAGAGTTTCACTGTTCTATGACAGGGTTGCTGTTCAATACTTGTTCGTTGGGATGCTCAAAGATGACATGAACATCAATAGTGCTGAGCTGGTTGTCACTTAACTCTCAACGGAAATGGGTCCCTCTCTCTCGTCTTGTTAGGCGTCAGCGAAGGACATGACCTTTAACCTCTGTCCTGTGACACCCCACCCCCCGTCATCCAAACACACATGCTGGAAGCCCTCAGGGTGCAGCTATCAGAGCACATTTGCATAGCATTTGCAGAGGAGAATGTAGACCACACCATGCCACACACACACATAGAGCCACCCTGACCCTTGACCTCCTCCCCTCACCCCGACGCCCCCCATGCCCCACAGAGGAGTTGAGGCATTATTCCCCAGAGGTGGACGGCTGGCCTTTGTTCTCAGAGGAGCTGGACATCCACCTATTTTTGGTGCAGGATTTTAGCTTAAAGAAGTCGGTACAACATTCTTGCTCTGTCAAAATAACACACAGAGGAGGTGACTTCAGGCACCTCCTCCCACAAATCAGAAAGTCCACTGCAGTAGAAGAGCAGCCATAGTTTTTCCTCTCATTGTAAGTATCTGAATTTAAGTCAACCAAACATTAACACATCCACTGTACACTTATACAAGACACTTCACTGATTCTGAACTTCAAGATAAGTCATGAGCCGTACTAATGTCTGCTGGATTTAAATAATTGCAGTTGAGTTAACAGATTCTTAATTCATATGCATCACATGAAGGCAACGGCACAAGGTTTGAATCCGGTAAGCCTTCTGGTTTCAGTTGTTATCCAAGTAATATTGACCAATCAGGTCTGAGCAGGCTTTAGTTTACTGCATGTAAACACTCCCTGTAAAGGGGCTGAACCAATTATTGAATATAAAAATTGTTGGAAGAGAATTGTGCTTATGTATCAGCTTTAACTGAGCCTGTTAGCTGGCTACTTGTGGGATTTGAATAGTTGGAAAGCATTTTGTACAGTGTTTACAGAACTCTGCAAGGCTCCGTGGCTTTGAACAGCAAGTGGATTCAAACTGAAAGTTGTAAAAAAAAGTTGCAAGACATGGGGTTTCGCTGTGCACACAGTTAAAAGCAGTAGCATGCACTGCTGCGACGTGGAAGATAGCACAAGCATGTGGTTACAACCTACTCCATCTCACTGAGGCCTGTGGTGGGCGGCCATTTTGGTTAGACCCAAGTTGGTCTGTGCTGGGGGTTTCAGTACCGCACCCTTCCTCCCCAAGCGGCAGCTCCTCCTCCCTACAGCTACCAGAGAGTTTACAACGTCTGAACGCAGGGCGCATGTGGGCGAGCGTAGCTCCTGTGGCCGCCATGAATGTACAGTTCTGCAGATGGTGTCACATGACTAACCCGGACTGACTGTGCTTTACGGCAGCTCCAGTGGAGGATATCATGTGAAAGGCAGCAGTGTTTCTGCAGGCCTTGTGCAGTGTGTTATCAAGGTGAAAATAGACAGCCGCTGCTACATCTGACATGGTGTTGTGACTGCAGCTATGGAAACAAAAGAGAGCAGGGCCCTAACAAAACGTAGGAAGAAGAACAGACACTTACCTATAGATGAAACAGGAGCAGGAGGCAACCGCAGACATGTAAGAGAAGAAAGAAAGAGAAAAGTTAGGCAAATCACCTTCAGGCATTCAGCACAAAATCATAGAAAACTAATTGCACAATAAAACCTAGCTTCACAAATTGGTCATTAAAGGGGCTCCAGCAACATGAGGAATAGCTTCATTTTACTTTAATTGAAATGCTCCTCGTTAGAGCATGTGTAAGGCGTACTGCTCATACCATTAGCTTCACTCTCATCATTTGTATTTCCCCACAGAAAGTCGAGACTCGTAACATATTGGGCCTCTTCAGGGCTGGGGCCCCAATGTGTGACTGCTAAGACATTCAGGGCATGGAAAACCATAATACCATAATGTACTACGTTATGGGTTTTCTGTGTTCTGGTGACGGAGCTGCTTTATTTGAGTTCCTGTTGATCGGTGCACAATGTGAACACACTTTCTCTCATTCCTCTATTGTATTCCACCATCCAGGTTTTATATTTTCCCTGCACTTGGCTTAAGTGACACGGCAGAGGGGGCCAGTGAAATTCCAGACAGCCTCATTAAAGCGCAGTAATTGCTTTGAGAACAGCAGCTCATAAAAAGGCCCCACTGCCCCATCTCTTCCTATAAAAGGCAAGGAGGTAGAGGGGTATAGAGGTGCAGCACAAGGGGGGACCCCAACTGTGGATGTGTTGGTGGAGAGGATGGGGGTGTGTGTTTCAGGCAATGATGCCTCAAATGACCTTCCCTCCGTCTTTTAATGCCACAACATGCTGAGGTCTGAGCCATTCATCGTTTGATCATTATGGCCGGTCCGATCAATCACGTGTCATGTTTGGGAGGCCCTTGTGTTAAAGAAATATCAGAATGGGTTTCTGTGTCACAAGGCTTGGGGAGTAACGGGTTACATGTAACGAGATTAGGTCATCAGGAAACCAACAAAAAGGTTACCGTGTTCCCTCCTTTACACAAAATAAAATGTGTAATTAGATTACTGGGATATTTTTTAAAAGGAGATTACTAGAAGGATTACAATGTAACAACACATTTAAAATAAAGATAGATACAACATGTAGCCTGCATTTTCATTTTGGAACTTTCATTCGTTGATTAAAACAAAAAGTATTTGTTGGTTTTTAATGCATGTGTTAAACTAAAACAGCAATTTCAAACTTTACTATTCTGTAGGCATGTACTATAATTTAAGAGGACACATATTTTATCCTACATAATGTTTGTTTCGTTTTTTCTAAGGTTACATTGTTCTGTTGTCTTAAATAATACATAGTATGTATTTGCATTGCATTTCATATTAAGGTAATCCAAAGGTAAAGAAAGTAATCAGGTTATGTCACTGTTAAATTGTGATACTTAGATTAGGTTACTGATGACACTTTGTTTACAGGTAACTAGTAATTGTAACGGAATACATTTTGGAAGTAACCCTCCCAACCTTTCTTAACACACATATACCCACACTAATGATTATTCATGCATACACCATGCAGGCGTCCAAACAGATTAGCTGCTAACACACACACACACACACACACACACACACACACACACACACACACACACACACACACACACACACACACACACACACACACACACACACACACACACACACACACACACACACACACCACTAAATGTGCCATGACTTTATCTTCTCTGCAGAGGTGGTGACCCCCCCGGCGCAATATTCCCCACTTCTTTCTCTCATATTTTCTGGATTCTGTCTGGCAGAGCCCCGCTGACATCGCTCTCTCAGCACATAGCCAGAGGCCTGTAGGCAGAGAGAAGTCTTCTCCTTCATTGCACCACCTAATGAGGTAATAAGGGTGAAGCTTCACCAAATGTGTTTGTTTTTCACACACGGGCCCTGCTGAATGTCTCCTCCTGCAACCCCACAGTTTGCATAATGATGCTCCTCCTATGCTAACGACCAGGCCATGTCAAAGTTTTGTCAGCAAATCCTATTTTCCTCTTGAAGTTATTTAAAGTCTTGTTAAGTTGTGTGTTGTGTGTGTGTGTGTGTGTGTGTGTGTGTGTGTGTGTGTGTGTGTGTGTGTGTGTGTGTGTGTGTGTGTGTGTGTGTGTGTGAAAAGAGTTATGTGGGTAGCCGTGGGGGGGGGGGATTTGTTTGCTTTTCTTGAGGAGTGTGGATGCAATATTATTTGATGACAACCATTGTTCATCAACATAATTGTTCTTAAATTAATGTATTTATCATTTTTTCATATATATATTTTATGTAGGCTCATTTTATTTTAATTGATCAATTTCGAGGGAGGAAGTGAAATTTGATGACATTTGTTAAGAATGTAGTGTATTCAAACCCCTCATTCAGTAGGGAAAAAGAGTGATTTTAAGTCAATGCAATGACCTGAGTGTGTACCACGGTGAAGGCTGAGTGAAGACTGCATTTCATCAACTTTGATTGAATGTGTTTACAGAAACAAACAATAGCACAAATTTTGAGGTGAAAAAAATCCCACAGTTTCACTTTCACATGGTGATTAATCACTTAAGAAGATTCCCCCCCCCCCC
>NW_011348724.1:63121-75980 GCF_000735185.1 Notothenia coriiceps
TGACTCATCATCCATCTCTCAAATATTCCTTTCTCACTTCCTTTATTGACTCTCTTCTTTCTCTCCAACTAAAGGGATTAGCTGTAATTGGGATAAAAAGTAGTGTCCTTAAGCTTTTTTTTCTCCCTGGGCCCCCCTCTTTAGCAGCTAACTACTGTCAGCGCCTCTGCCCGCATTTATCAGTTCTGACTCGTCACATTTGTTCTGCCGGGACCACTTAAGAATTTCAGTTGCAAAACAAAGATGATCTCCAAGAAGCTCGTATTAAGAGACTGGGGTTTTGAGGTTAAGAATACATGCTGGACTGTGGAAGCATTTCAATGATCTGTAACCTTTCCACTCCCGGCTGTTTTGTTCTGCCTTGTCTAGTTCTGGTGGCGCTGAGAATGCTCACATGTTTCCTTTCTCACTCTCTTATCTGAAATGTCTGCGGGGCCTCGCCGCCGAGCAGAGTGATGTCACTGAGAGTGTAGTAGAAGGCTGTGGAAGCGTCAGAAAAGCAGGAGATGCGAGTTAGCAACTGTTTCTGCTTGTTATCTATTTTAAGTCCCATAAAGCTTCACTGTAGTCAGCTGTTTTGAAACTGGATGCGTATTGAATACTGCAGCAACATCCTCCATGTAACCTTCAGCAAGCTGCAAGCAATAAATAAATGATGAAGAAGTGCTGGCCATTTGGCAGGTTACTAGATTTGTCATGATGACAACCCACTGACACAGTTGTTACAGGTCTTAAAGCTCCTTGCTGCAATACCATAACCCCCATCATATGAACAGAAAGAAAAATGTGCAATTGAGACAAACCCAACAGCAAATCTTCTGACCTTATCCTGCTCTAATGACGGATTAGAGTGCAGTCTTAAAGTGAGGAGCAATGGGCAAAACAGAAGACCCACCTAACCTCACCCCCAGAGAGCCCCATTAAACAGTACAAAAGTCAGGCTTACTGGGCTGACTTTATGGCTACCAGATGGCATGAGAGGGGCCTTTGCTGCCGGTGAACTAGCCTCCACCCCTGTAAAACAGTGACCAGTTGACCCTGGAGCCATATAAACCTGTCGTCTAAGACAACAAGGCTCCAACCAACGAGACGCGTCACTCCGGTCAAGTCACCTGAGGAGGCCGGACTGTTGTTTAAACTTGCCCCCCACCTCTCTACAGAGGTCATATTATGTGGGTGAAAGAGGCTGCGCATCTATTCATAAGAACAAACCAGGCTAAACATTACATTATTAATAAATAATCAGGTACTCTTAGAATTTGTTGGTGTAGCAAGTGTGAAATATTTCCAAACAGTGGACATGTTTGTTTTTAGCTTCCACAGCTATGCGTTTCTTGAGGTACTGCTGGCGAAAGACACGTGAAATCAGACGTAACCATAGAAATTAATTAAATAGATCAGCCAAATTGTCACCGATACTGAATCCAGATATCAGTTTTGGCCCAATATCTGATTTTAGCATCGCTGCATAACTTTCTACTCTATTGTCAAGTAGCCTATATCACCCTGTAGTTATATTGAACAATAAAGTGGGGTTTGCACCTAACTAGGGGTTCTAATCACACCAACTGATACAAATGTGTATTTGACACAGACTTGCCTCTGAAGGCTCAGTTCGAGGTGTCACAGAAGGTTCACGACCCTTCCTGACCTCACCACGGAGCAGCCAAAGCCACCTCTTGACTGACTTTATGGTCTGGCCCACTGTAAAAATAGAACAAAAAGGAAAGGGGGTGGTGCTGGGGGTGATTGCGTCTGGCCTTTAGAAATGCAGGCTCACTCTACAAACACTATCTTGAGAAGTAATCAAGGGAGGGACACTTAAAGGCTTAATTGCGCCAAATGTCCTTTAATGACCAGATGTCACAGCCCTTCTTTACGTCCTCACTTTTAACCGCCAGAGAGCCCGGGAGAGGTCAGGGAGGGGTCAGGTTGAATAACAGGCCAACAGAAAGTTTGGGATGCATCCACAGCGACTAGCAGCGGTACTGCCCACTTGAATAGGGCTGGGAGGTGGAATCTGAGGACCTTAGAAAGAAGCTGTTGTGGCTTCTGGGGAGAGGAGGTGTGGAGGCTACAATATTCAAGGCCAAGGGTACATCAAGAGAAACAACTAATAGCAGTGTGTACAAAATGGACTCCATTGAAGAGTGAGCAAATGAGGAAATTGTGGTGAGAGGGTTGTGTCAAGCCCTGCTGTTGGGTAAGAGATGTTCTGGCTACATTGGGTTTGGATTCAAGAAGGGTGACACCTTCAATCTGGGAAAAGCTACTGCCACAAACTTAAAACTGGAAGCGGGACGATTCTCTAAGTCCGTTTGTGCTTGTCCCTCCTGTACTCCTCATTTCCCCCCTTTTCTCTCACATCTGGAAAGCAGGACTGGTTTCTCTGCCATTCCTGATGCATGCATGTACACACACACACACACACACACACACGCACACGCACACGCACACGCACACGCACACGCACACGCACACACACACACACACACAAACTGATGTCATGTATCGCTCTGCCTGATGGGAAGCATATGAGCTGAGAAAGGAACATTGGAGGTGGGGGGGAGGGGTTGCTGTCCCCAGAACACACAAGTTATCTGCCAGAGCTCTACTGAAACTCAGTTTTTCCAAGACTTATTTCTTAATCACACAAGGCTGCTGCTTTAAGACCGCCGGACATTAGATGATTCTGTTGCTGATTACGATGTAATTCCAGTCTCTAAACAAGGTACATGCAAGTGTTTCTACACAGCGGTAGGTGACAATAATTGTAGTTTATGGACTATAGCATTTAGGAACAATGCGGAACATGTGGACTTTTCAGACCAGGACTGTTCTGCACTCTTGCAAAACAGTGCAGAGGGATGTTGGAGAACTCTTCTTGGCTCTGGCAGAGTAATTGTTGCTATTCATTGGCTAACTCTTTCCATGGCTGCACCAATCTCTGAGCCAAAACAAACCCACTATGCTGCTGCTCCACCCCCCCCGCACCCACTCCACTACTTGCAACACTAAATGTGGATAGAAGTAGCTGCATCAGATCTTTTATTGGATTGTTTATTATCCTGTTGCCACTAAAAACGATTTGACTTCTAAGATGTTATCTCCTATCCATCATTTCTGGAACTATCTAGATATTTAGTCAGATCCCATTGGAACTCATATATTGTTTTTTGCTGATGAAAAAGACAGTATTATAGAAATGCACCATGACAAAAGTGAACTATTCAGAAGTTTGCTCTGCTATGTTTAGTTGACGCTCAGCCACCTGTCATATTGGTGCCACCTGTCACCAGGAAAAAGCTGAGAAGGCTTGAATTGATCAGTCACGCAAACACACACTGCCTAGCACACACTCTTAGATAGAGCAACCATAAGTGCTTTGCATCCAAACAAGAAGGAGTGGTAAACAACAACACCGACTCGCATAATACTGAGAACAAAACAGCGAAAACAAGAATCCGATTAAAGTCATGAGCAGGGCTGAGGTGGCGCTGGAAGTGACTTGTGCGTACTTTGCAGTTGGTATATAAGCCCTTTCGTGCTGAGGGGCGATTACCTAGTTTGCAGCGCTGGTAAGCTGAAAAGCAGCTTGGGGAGAGTTTTAAAGACGCAGCAGTGGTGGCAGCCTGTCCTCTCCCCCCCTCACCCGCATGGGCCGGCCTCAAAACACGTTTGTCAGGGATGGATAGTACTTTTTGACAGATTTTGGCTTTACTTAAGTATTTCCATTCAAAGCTATACTTTATACTTCGCTACATTTCAGAGGTGAATATTATACTTCTAAAACCACTACATTTATTTGAACACTCACAGCTACTTAGTACACCAAAATGTCTACTAAGTATCCAAATGTGCTCCACATTGACAAGCAACAACACTACAATGCTCTTACATTTATAAAAACAGGATGAAATAATAACCATAATAATGGAATACTGAGTACTTTCACTGTTCACTTGGAGTTGCTAATACTTCTGTTATATATATATATTATTTTTAAATAGGCCATTGTGCAGAACGAATACTTTTACCTTTTGTACTTGTACCTAAGTACATTTTGATCCTTTTACTATGGTACGTTTACTTAAGTTGAATTTTGAGATCACGACTTTTACTTGTAGTGGAGCATTTTAGGACCCAAGTATTTGTACTTTTACTTAAGTAAATGGCGTAATCACTAAAAGGGCATCAGTGGTATTCACTCACTCTGTGAAAAGTGAAGTAAAGGGAAACAGATATAATATAATGAACTTGATTCTAATCGTGCAGACAGCACCAAATCACTATTCTGACTCGGAGAAAGAGCAGCGCTGCTCTATTTTGGAGGCTGCTCAACCTTTGTCTTGGGTACAGCGTGGAAAATGATACTGGACTCTAGTTAAGCTGCCAAGGAGAACTAACCTATCATTTCAATTTTTAAAAAAGAACTTATTTCAATCCCACGCCTTTTGGATGTTAATTTGAAGGACCTAAAAGTTAAATATCCCTCTTATACGTCTATTTATGTTGGCTACCAAAAAGCCAGCAGCATTATACTGCACACATACTGTATGCCTTAATAATCTTACATAAGGCTCTCAGACAATGGTGTTGCTTGCCCTGACATGCTTTTGTGTACTAACTCGAAGAATAGGCAGAAAAAAAGAGAAAAGAGAAAGGGGGGATTAGTAGGAGGGCTGGAGGCAGAGGCCCACATCTGGGTAATTGGGGTTGACAGGCCTTGGATCACCCCCCAGACAACAGAACCTCTGAAACATGGAGGGGTGTGTGGGGGTTGCCCGAACCCTATGGAGTATAGAATGAGTCACAGTGTAGTGGCAGCACGGTACAATAGCAGCTACAGGACGGTTCAGATGTTTTGATGTGCTTTAAATCGTCTTGCAGGACTTGTGATATTTGGACCCTTTTGTTTTTACAAGTCACGTTATGAGCATGTGAAGATAAAATGAAATAAAGGGCCAAAAAAGAGAGGCTGGGGTTACAGGGCTCAACAAGAAGGGTTGTCTCGTAACCAGGTGCAAGTCAAATGATGCGCTGAGCTAATAAATATAGCACTCAAAATAAAAAATTAAGTAGTTAAGGAGTGAATCATCTCACTTCTCTAATGAGAGTTGCACATGCACAGTACTAATTGGTCACTTGCAAAAAATGGCGGCAAGTAAAGACAAAATGTATGAACTAAAGCACAAGCATGCATTTAACATGGCATCGCTTCATCATATAACACTTCTGTGGTCTTGTTGAGAGAGTATGTGTGCGCATTAACGCTGTCTTCCCACCTGCCCAGTGAAACATCAAATGTAGCAGAGATGCCCTCTGCTCGCCCTGGCACACACCCAGCAGCAGGATGGCCAGCTCAACTCTCACGACCACACTCATATGGTTTTGCATGCAGCCATGCACATTCTCCTTCCTAGAAAGTTAATTTCTTAAAAAGCCAATAATATAACATCCAAAATAAAATAAATAAATCCTAAATACTGCCCCAGTTTCTGTTCCTGCCAGCATGGAGGCAGACAGTGTCTGCAGTAAAGCCGCTGTGAAATTGTTCAGTTCAGCTCCACTGAGGTAAGCATTCTGGGAGCTTGTGGGACCCAGTGTGTGTATGAAAGAGTGTTCAAGTGAACTGTGCAGCATGGGCGGTGAGGCACACTGTAATGCGGGGGTGAAAGGAGAGCGAAAAAGAGAGCAAGAGAAGAATGGATGAGAGAGATAGAGAGAGAGTGGCAGTGGGTGAGGGGGCGAGCGAAGGATGGATGGATGGATGGATGGATGGGAAAGAGAAAGAGAACAGAGAGACGCTCTGGTCAGGCACGCGATGCTTGGCTGGAATCAGGTCAGGCCCACATGAGGCCTTCCACGCTAACACACTCGACAGAAAGGCTTCCACACAGCAGCAGGGAACACTTGTAGTAGCTGTTCCACATTCTATTCTGCTGGATAGAAGAACAGCCCAGCATTTCAGAACATTGTCAGATAGGATGATGCTGGAATAGGGATGGAATCAGACTTCAAAGATGACAGCAAAACATTTTACAAAAACAGCTAATCAATATGTTTCAAAAGCTGAGCATGACAAATGTTTAGCATTTTATCTTGATAAGCACTTGACAATATTACACAAAATACTTATGATTAAAATAATATTATAAGTTTTTTATCTGTTCGGCACTACTTGGCTAAAGTATGTGTCCCAAAGAATATATATTAATCATTGATAAGTGTCCCAATTCATCATGAACATTCTTATTTTCTATGTTTTATATTGTTATAGATCATAATACTTGGTTAAATAATAAAATTCAAGTTATTTTTGCCATTTTTAGAAAATTCTAATCAAGACATTTCATCCATTATTTTTCTCATTGTTGTCCACAATGTGGTGCTGCACTGTTCACTTGCCTCAAAGTTTACATATCAGCTTTATATAGAATACACACACCGATCAGCCATATCCTCCAGAACTGACTCTGTTGTGTCTAAGCTGAATAGGAAAATGGAATAAAAAGTACTTTATTTCTATTGAAAATACACATTATCCACAGTGTCCATTGTTTTGGGGTGTTTACACAGAAAGTGCGCTCCATGAATTAGAGTAAGTCATACTCATCAGCAGTCAGTGGAGTAGCTTTGACGTAAGGTGAGGAAATGTGACACTGTGAGTGTGAAGCTAAAAGTAGATGACATCCTGCTCTCTCGCACAAACCCATACACATATAGACAGTACTACTACCCCATGATGTTTGAAAGTGGAACCCTGCGCGTACCTTGAGACGCTCCACATAACCACCTCCTGACTTGTGGACGGGCTAATTGCCGACCCCGCTCTTAGCTCGACTGACAAGAATGTGTTGTGGTGGCCGCTAATCGAACTGGCTACTGCTTTAATTGAAGCCGCCTTCAAGTAATGACCCCCACAGCCCCTCCCAGAGAAGCACCTTCATCTCTTTCTTTGACGGATGGTTGACCCCGATCTTCCTTCTCACCTTACCGGAAACACGAGCTGTTAGCCGGCGGGCTGACAAGCAACCAGAGAGCGGTTTAGACCAGACTCCTCAGCACAACACTATCTGAGTTTGTACTGTGTAGAAAATAGTTTCAGAATTATAAAACACAGCTTAAACAATTAGTAAAGCAAGTTGCATATTAACAATATCTCAACTTTTTGGATTTCGTATTTTGGTTGATATTCGTTGAAATGTAGCGTAAGTAAGATTAGTTTTCTTTCCGAAGTTACAGTGGCCTGCAAGTATTGGTAAAAACAGTGAATCTATTAAATGAGTTATAGATAATTAAGTATTTTAATATCTGAGTATTGATGACATCCACCATGCGCTAATGAACATGTGCTTCTTAAATTGGTAAGTAGTTATGTAATCGGAAGTTTCTTTACTTTTTTTTAACTTTTTTAAATAATTGTCAAGACAGTAAAGCTAGACTAATCATAATAAGTATTTACGCTGTAAATCAAAAATCGTGCTATATCTTGCTTGAGTAAGATGTGTTAAAGTAACTCCCACTGCTTACTTTCGGCTACAGAAACGTCACTAGTGGCCTTCAAATACACGCACAAGTGTCTTTTGTTGCATCATGTGAAGCCCTTTGTAGTGGCCCACCACTATTCTCTGATATGTGTTACTCATAATTAGTCATCATTGTATCACCCTGAGCCACTAATACCACAGACTGTTGGAAAGTCCATCTATCACTGGGTGGAATTTCACTGACTGCTTTTTATCAAGCGAAAAGACAAAAGCCAATGACTCAGTTTATAAGGTGTGATAAAAAATGATTACAGCTCTGAGAAATTAACGAGTAGTCGGATCATGATTTGATTTTGATCCAGAGGACAAGCACAGGTGGACTAATAAAAGCTACTTTCTAAGGTGCGCCTGGTGCTGCAGTTGAACACACGCTGCCATGTGCGTGTATGTCTCTGTGAGTGAGTCATGTAAGCACAGCACCCAGGCCCGGCCCACCAGCAGCCAGCCAGGAAGCAGTCTTGCCCAGTCCGATTTAGTCCAAGAAAACTGCATTTGCTTAGCAACCACATTACCGCTCCAATCATAGCAGCAGCATTCGGGATAATGTAGAGCCAGAGCGCTGTGCTGTGTGTGTGGAGGCGGTGCATCAGAAACACACACACCCTAGTCTGATGCCTCCCTCACTTAATGCTGTAGCTCTCTCCAAGCATGAGAGGAAGAGGGAGAGGATGTTTTTTTATCACTCAAGACCGCCTTAATGCTCGAGCGCCAGCGCAGCCCACTCTGAGAGAGAGAGAGAGAGAGAGAGAGAGAGAGAGAGAGAGAGAGAGAGAGAGAGAGAGAGAGGGGGGGGGCACTGTCTGGCACCTTGAAACACACACTAAAGTAAATCCATTATTGCCTTTCCCCTCCCTCTCTCTACTCGAAAGAGGTGTCTGACAGTCTACGGCCCCATCGAACTAATAGACTGAAATAGACATTTCCGTGTTAGCTGGTGCTGCTGTGCCCTGCATCAGCGACCGACACAAGCAACACACACACACACACACACACACACACACACACACACACACACACACACACACACACACACACACACACACACACACACACACACTGGACACATTTTAAGCCATCCACTCTAGGACTTCAGAGCTATTTCTGTAATGAACTGCGGGTCGCTGAACTGCAGGTTAGCCTAATTAACACTCTGAATGGGACTTTGTACGACGCGCCCTGCACCCAGCCAGCAGTCAACAATCACCGTGTGTGTGTGGCAGGTATATCTGATGCCGTAAAGCTATGAAGGTGGAATACTCAGGTCCCCGCAGTGGTTGACCGCATTATCAAGGGCAGAAAACAACATTCATGCGGCTGCCGGCTGGGTTTCTACTATCAGGCTCAAAGGTCATTAGCACTACTGTATGGAAACACACTCACGCTGCGCAAATAACGCCCCGTCAAAGCGGGGTTAATGGAGATGTAGCAGCCTGCAGATTGCGTCTGGCTATCTGTTTATGGCTGTCAGAGCCGCTGATAGTCATGAGTTTGTCATTTATTTTTAAATGCTATCCCTGTTTGTCACCGTCTGGTCTTTAAACCTTATTTGCTCTTGAGTACAATTACCCCATGTGAATTTCACTACACACTCTCTCAGAATAGAAACAAAATCTCTTTTTCAACCCAAATCCCGTTACTTGTGGCTTGATACTCTTACTTACAAGGAGGAACATTTGTACAGCCAAGATGTCTTAGCACATGAGGAATCTGAACTGACGGAACATTTTCAGCTTCAAAGGAAAACTTCCTTCCTCTGAATCCCTCTGTCTTTTCCACCAGGTTTGATTTGAAACCTCCGATTTTGGCAGCTCCTCCACTTGGACCCTGCGTCGGGCTGCAGGCCGGCCCCCCTGGCCGGGACACTGTTGTTGGTTTTTGTTTTAGGGTGTAGTTTTTTGCTGCTCGGGGTACATCTTTGTGAGCGCAGAGCACAAAGAGGCCCTTTGGTTCCCTGCAGGGCGCTGGGCAGCCTCAAAGTTGAGCCGGCTAGCCAGCACGTACTGGCACTTTCCACTCAGGAGCCGGACATTTTGTTCCACTGTTGGATTCTGGGAGAGGCTGAACCAGTGAAAGAGAGAAGTAGGGAGAAAGAGAGAGTGAGAGGCTTCACTCTGGAGCCAAAACACATGCGTTCCAGCAGTGAGGCGGGAGGGTCTGAAGTTTGGTTTGACACATTTAGGTTTTGGAAGGCAGAAGATTCCTTTGGCCAGTATTATATAATATTTAATATATTTATATTTAGACTTGGGTTTAGTTTTGTAGTTGTTTCCCATGTTTGTCAGTTATGCTAACAATGTACTCCACGCACTGCTGGCCTTTTTTTCCTTTAAATAAGTTGAACTAATCTAATTGTAGCCCATCTGGCCTTTTGTAGCAGTCTAGAGACTCCACAATAGGAATGATTGCCAAATCTTGGACAAGTTGTATGAAACTAGATCTATCCTTTAAAAGCAAACAAGTAACGTCTGACTGTCCTTTAAGCTTTCCCAGAGCAATTACAAGTTTGAGGACGAATGTCAACCAAATAGTCTGAGGTCTTAGTAGACACAGACTGACATTGTGACAGAGTGTCTTGGTCAAGAAAAAATAGACAATTGGGACGGTTGCGTAATGAGCGCTGAAGACACTTCCGACTGCAGGGCGGAGGCGCCACAGGAAGTTGGTGTGGTGTCAAAACCAGAAGTCTAAGTCGCTGCTCTGCGGTGCGGGTTCAGACTGAGTCAGTCTGCAGGGTTGTTGTGGCTGACAGCCGACACGTTGCATACTCAGAAAAAAGGAAGTGGGAGGGATGCAGTGCAGCAGGTTACCATGTGACACTGGACGGGTTCACTTGTTCAGTTTTGTCCATATATGCTGTGTTTTCATTTTGTACAAAAAGGCCCATCCCTATGCTTCTGGCTGTTGTCCACTGACAGTCACCCCATACAGGTCAGATGATGATGATGGGGGAGGGGGCTTCCATTGGAGTAAGCTCTGGTATCAGTGACCTCCCTGATCCCAGGGATGAACTGTGGGCCAACACAATGGTGCTCTAGGAGGAGATTCGGATCCCCTCAGTGAAAAACATTTACACCTCTACAGAGATCAGCCCTTACAGAGGGAGATGATTCTGCAAGAGTTTGACCAATATACGAGTGGAGGGTTTTATTAAAGGGGACCTATCATGCAAAATGCACTTTTGTATGTCTTTTATACATAAACATGTGTCCCCTCTGTGTAAAAAGATTCTGAAAGTTTTATATAAAACTTTTTTATATAAAAACCTGTCTGAAAATGAGCTGATCAGATCTTGGCCACTTTATGATATCATAACGATTTTTTGGCTTGTGTAACCATTAACCAATCACCAAGGTATCAAATGAATTGTGTGTGTGTGTGTGTGTGTGTGTGTGTGTGGTTGTGTGTGTGTGTGTGTGTGTGTGTGTGTGTGTGTGTGTGTGTGTGTGTGTGTGTGTGTGTGTGTGTGTGTGTGTGAGTTTGTGGAACCACACTACAACGTACACACGTAGATTTTTTCCCAAAAATAAGTGTTTGTAAATGTTGTTCTTGTAAATATAAGATTAATTCGTCAGTTGGTATTGGATTGAGTAAGATGCCTCGCTCCTTCGCGTGTCCTTTGCCATAACCTAACTCACGCCGTCCTGGTCAGCGGAGAACTCAAACTGTCATCGCATGTCCCTTGTGTCTCTACATATCAGTACCTCTGCCTAAAGAGTTCGGTAAGGGAGGAGGAGGAGGGGTTGACGTCATTACTTTTACTATCTAAGGGACTACACCTACCCCTCATCTTCACCTTCCTACTGGAGTGTCCGGTGTATTAGCGGCGTCTCCCTGTTCGGCCGCCCATTACACAGGTAATCAGAAGGGCAGGCGGTCTCCTCCTTGGCGGACGTACCGACCCTTCTCCCTACTCTACCTCCTGTTCCTTTACTGTGTTCCAAGATGGGAAAGAAGAGGAGCCTGGGTGACGAGACACCCCATTGTGTAGAGGTAAAATTACCCAGTAAAAACAGACTCTAGTTTGAAGAAAATTCTAGAATATAATTAGTCTTTAATATATATAAAAAATCTTCGTTCTCTGATAAAACTATTAAACTATTATTTATCATCCGTATACAATAATTATTATATATATTCCATTTTTGTTTATGTCTATTCATGTGGTCCGTCTTATATGAGTATATTTTTTCACCGCGACAAATGACAAAAGTCTAACATTTAAGTTTCTTTTATTTCGCATTGAAATTGCTCCCATATAACGAGTTGCAATATATAAATGTCCGTATTCAATAACGTGTAAACACCACAATTTCAGATACACCACCAGATGGTCCCCGACACCAACAATATGTCAAACTTTGTTGTTGTATTGTCGAAACACTGTCGAAAACTAAGTTTTCCGGGAAGAATATCTTACAAAATTTCCAGGGGATAGTATGACAAAAGTAGTTACTATATAATAATCCAGAGTCTATATATGTTTTTGTACAGAAGACTTCACAAAACCGGTAGGTTGTATGGTTTGTCTACTAACATTGCAGGGTATTAGGGGAGAAAAAGTCGGGACCCAAAAAGTTTATCACGACTAGAGACATACAATGAAATCTACTTTTTATTCCTCGGGGGAGGGGTGCGGGGAGAAATGGAGTAAGTGTGGTTGCCACAAAAGTCCCGTGGCCAAGCCTCGAACTTTTCGTGGCCCAAAAGGGCAAGTGTGGCCGTCGGCCTCGTCGGAGAATCGGAGGCCTTAGGCCAAACAAAGTTCGTGGTTTTTTAACAGGTCGATCTCGTTTTCGTGGCGTATGCAGTGTGATTGGCAGCTCCGCCGCCGTCCCCTGTCTAGTTGAGGACTTGTTGTTGTTTTTCGTGGCGACAAATAGGTCAAACATTGTGTTGCTACCTCTTTGAATTGTTCGTCGTCACGCCAAGGTGAACTTCTCTGGTCGATGGATGACCTTTAGACCAGAAAGGCTTCTCCCATGTCTCCTTCGACCTCTCGTGTTAGCCGGTAAAAACAACAACAGCCACAGTCGACACCTCCCCAAAATGGCGGCGCCCAAACCGAAATACTTCGGTCCTGTGCGTTTGTCAATGCAGTACTGCGTTTGGCTACCTGCGTCGTTGTTCAGCCTGAGACGCCGTCACCACTTTTCTCGGCCTCGAATTTGCTTCTTGGCCAAGACTTGGACTTTTCCGAGATCGTGTCTCGAACTTGGCGCAACCCACCACTTACTCCCATAGACCCTTCTCTATAAACCAATGTTTCTTCTGTGTTACCACGAGATCCTCCTCTAAGTCCACTACTCCCC
>NW_011348724.1:76459-91074 GCF_000735185.1 Notothenia coriiceps
GCTGTAGCCCACACATAAGGTGTGGGAAATACATCTGGAATCACACATTTAGCGCCTTGAGGCAGGCAATACTATAAACACAAACACTAATCCTAACTCAGATATGACTTGTTTATCATGTGTGGGATCCATATACAAGAGGTGGAGGAGCAGCCCACCCAGAACCTCACGGCTCGCAGGTGAAAAGACATTCATTGGTTTAGGAGTTTTATACCCAAAACCTTGTATGAGTAGCATTTTGAATAAAACTGCAAATGAAATTGCCTTAAAGGGCCCATGTCATGCTTTTTCGGTTATTACCCGTCCCCTTGTGTGTTATGAAGGTTTTTCTGCATGTAAACGGTCTGCAGAGTCAAAAACCCTCAAAGTACACCCTGTAGCGAGTAAAACTCTAACACAGAGAAGACCTGTCTATGCTCCCCCAGAACGCCTTGTTGGAGATTTCTCATTCTCCATTGTTTGCTTCCTGGGTTCTGTGACATGTGAATACCCAAATCAACAACAAATGACCGGATTGGCCCAAATAGACCAATCCGCGGAGCACCTCACACACCAGGATCCCTTGGCTAACTAACAGGGAGTCCCCTTTGACTTGCATAGAGCTCCTTGAACGCTGGTAATAGACGAGTTGGGATGGCGGAGAAATGCTCTCCGCAGCCTCATTCTCACAGCGCTATAAACCTTTTTCTTACTCAATATCAAGCCACACTTATTGTTTTTACTTCGGCTGTGAGTGTTTGTGCTCAGGATGAGTTTTGCTTGTTCTCGCTGTATCGCTGACCCGGAAACCTGTCCGCTCCTCGCAGCAACGGCGAGCAGCAACGAGCCTCCACCAATCAGAGCCAACTGGGCTCACAGGGAGGGGGGGCAGGAGCTCCAACAAGCCAATTAGGACAGAGAGTGAATACACATACTATACAGAGATGCTGTATGAGAAACCAATGTGAGTTTGGAAAATTGCACAATATAAATGTATTCTAGTAGACCTCAACAATGGAAATATGATCAGTAGAAATGGCCATGACATGGGACCTTTAACATTTCATTTTTTCAACCTGTAAACTGTGAGAACTTTGTTGTGTCTGACAGGGAAAGTGTGTGTAGCTTGAAGCTTTTTGCCACTTGGCAGATGCAGAAATGCTGATGCTGCCTGCCTGATGCTCCCCGCTGCAGCAGCCCGGGGCAGGTAAGGAGGCGAAAGGTTAGCCGATGGTGCTGCTTAGGGATGTGTAGTCAGGACAATAGTTGGGCTTACAGTGCCATGTATGTTGATGAATATTTCAAAGACCCTCACATTAAATAAACATGCAGGACCTCGCCGCCTACGGAACCCACCATGAATATTGAATGCCCACAAAAAATTGACACAATTCTGTTAACAAGCCAACACTCAGGTCACACAACGCATAGCACCATCTGACTGAGGAAGAGCTTCTTTACCACGCAACACCTAGAGGAGGTCACCAGGTTCTTTCTTCAGTGCCACACTTAAGATAATGAGACGCTCTTAAGGTTCTTCGGAGAATTAAGCATAGCCACTGCAAGCTGAGTGTTCAATAAGGGCTTGAACTTCTCCTTTTCTTAGTCACTGTCTCTTTCTGAACAAGACTTTTGCTATTTGTCAAAGATAGCTACAATATCAAGGTTTTTGAACTAACTTAGCAAACGGAAACATTTTCATATATGTAGTGGATGACTCGAGAGCACTACATAAATGTAGTACCACCTAAATAATGCTTTGGAAGTAGAATTTGTTCTACATGCTTTCAACATGTGCAACTTCAAAATACAATCAGGGGATCAAACTCTTTGTATCGCTAGGCATTGTGCCAATATGATACCTGAGATTTGGTAACACAAGAATTATCTATCTCTTAATTTCAGAAATACCCAATCATTTTTTTTCTTTCAAAAAGTCATGAATGATTGAAACGAACACGTAGAACTAGAAATGCTGCTCAAACGTCTTAAAACGAGAACCAGCTTTACATAATAAGGACGTATCTTATAAGAATGCCAACACTTATGCTATAATTACATTTCTTACTAAAGAAGTAATTGTTAACCAAAGGTTTGATACTGAGCCCTAATTATGGGGTCCAACCATTCATCTCTTTGCATTGTTTAAAAAGTCTGGCGTCATTGGTTGGAATAGAAAAATCAGAGTTATCATGCTAAGATAAACACACACAAGGTGGTCATTTGAGTCAAGTGACAGTCGTCTGAATCCTACAACAACCCCCCCCCCCCCCCCCCCAACACATACTGTTTAAGATACTTGTGCACAATCGAGCAGCTACTGGGAAATTCCTTTTGTTGGCAGACATCAAACCACTTTGAAAGAAACAGCGTCTGGCAGGGAGACATGGCATATGAAAAGAATCCCTGCATAGCTCATTTTCCGCTCATACTCCTATGGCAGCCTTTTGACAATGTTTCCAGACAACACAACATGCTATATAACCTGTGATGCTCTGCCACCCT
This sequence comes from Notothenia coriiceps, assembly GCF_000735185.1. Taxonomy (NCBI): domain Eukaryota; kingdom Metazoa; phylum Chordata; class Actinopteri; order Perciformes; family Nototheniidae; genus Notothenia; species Notothenia coriiceps. The sequence goes on from NW_011348724.1 coordinate 78,944, forward strand.
CTCCCACTTCCTCACACAACTGGAAACACTGACCGAACGTTTTAATGCACATCAAAATCATCGTGCAGACCTGTCATCTTTCGACATACATGTTACTTAAAGTTTGTGTCGAGGAGTCTAAATAAGTACAATAAGTGTGCTTTAGAATGTTACTGTGTAAATGGAAAGGCTTTGACAAAGCCACGGCATATGTGGAAATGAATACAACAACAAAAACGAGCAAACAAACTAAATGACTAATTAAACACCCTCTTTTTAATTGACTTAATTTGCATAACATTCAGGCAATGAGCAATTGCTGTCCAAATCATTTAAAAGAAGCCTTTTTTGATCTCACCGGTGAACTCTCCTTCTGTGTTGGTTTGGTTTCATTGAGCTGGAGATGTGATGGAGTTTTCAATCACACTTGACACGAAGACAACTTGAATGTCAATTTGGCATTGATCTCTGTGATCCTCAGTCATGCCTCACAGCATGGACTGACTGTCTCCCATTAGAAACCCAGCCTGGCAGCCTGGCAGCCTGGCCCGGCAACAGAAGTCATTATACATGCCTAATTGAATTGGTAGTTTCCTCCTTTTCCAAGCACAGTGCACCCATTTTAAATGATGCTATTTAACAGGCAGAAAAAGAGAACAAAATAACAGAAAATGCAGCATTGAATATCTTAAAAACACTTTTCCACACCAACACAACGACCACGACAAATTGTCTTTAGACTTTTGCATCTGCCACGTTTTGCCAAACAGCCATCAAATGAGAATGGAAATGTTCCCTGAGCAGCCATTGAAATGTGCAGCTCCCAGCTGTTGTCCTGTCCACCGTGTGGACATGGCTGGCTGTCAGCAGGCTAAGCCAACACTGCGCCTTGCATATGAAACAGGACATGGGCCTATATCCCCTTGGGGAGTTCACTTCCTCTGGGCCCCCACCACCACCACCGCCCAACCTCCCTCCTGAAACAAGCGGCCCCTTCAGCTGGAGGCCAGATATCCCAAGCAGCAGTGGGGGCTTCTCAGGGTTGGGGGTTGTTGGAAGTAAAAGGGGAAGTTTTAGGTCCTGCACATTAGAGAATGGCAGTCAGATATTGGAATGCAATGCCTTAGAGGCAAATATTCAAAGCTCACAAACGTTTTGTTTCCTTTTGCCGTTTTCAGGCCTTTATAGCTCTGTGCTACAGAACAGTCGGTTCAGTTAGATTTTATTACAACGAGCCACAGGATAAAGCTTGGAAACAGCCTGCAGGTATGAGTTTGGTGTCATTACAGTTACTTAATGGAGCAGCACAGAATCATTGGACAGATTCTGACTACTCCTTTGTCTCTAAACACATCGCTACAGAATCCAAATGAGTCGCTGGATTAGGAGGAAATCTGGATTGAGGCATCCAGGTCAGGGTTAATATGTTTAATGAAAGCCAAGTAAAGAGTGTTTTCAGATCACATCAGGTGCCTCACCGAAGGAGTAGCGGCTCTGGAATTATACCCACTGACTGCCGGAACAGGATCCTCACAAAAATGGAATCTCTGACATATACTTGCTGGTTTTGAACCAAGCGTGAGTCAAGCTTGAGCTGGCTCGACAGCAAACAACCCCCTAGCCCCTCAATTCTCTTGCTCATATCTCGCTTAAACAGACGGATTTTGTAGAAATCACATCATCTTGAGGGCAAATTATAAAGTTCACAACATACTAAATCTGAAGCCACAACCCTTATCTAAACATCCTGATGCGGAAAACCACTGATTATGTGTGCCACCCACATGTGTACCAGCCAGAAACCAAAGGACTCGCAGCCAGGGGCTGGCATCAACCACCCAGAGAACAGCTCCACACCCAGCTTATAAACTCATTTCAACAATTCAATAGTTCGCTGCATTAGTTGTTTACAATCAGAGTCGCGGCTCATATCCTCTAAGACTGGAACAGAGAATGCACTCTTACTGCGAACCCAAGCTCCTTCCTTCACTTCCACAAATGCAAGTACGTTACAAAAAGTGAAAAGCTGTTACACTCAAACGGTGTGATTCAGAGATATGCATGTCTCAGAAGGAACCTCTGAAAAGAGCATCTGCAAGGAGGGAAGTGCCACAATATAACTTCCTGTGTCTGTCTGCATGCGAGACTGCTGCTAACACTTTTGAAACAGCCTCATTAATATTCACAGAGCTGCCCGGTTACTCCGCTGACAGCACGCAGATGATGGCATTTTCTCATGCGCTAGGTAGCAGGCAGCACGACACAGTCTAGCACTCTGCCTCACATCCTGCAAGAGCGTTTTCAAAGTGCCTTGGCTGTGCTGAAATGTGCTGACAAAGGGGAGCTCTGTAGTCATAAGTTAAGCAATATTCCTCAACTCCTACCCAGCATGTATTCCCTCATTAGAATTTCTTAAAGCAAGATACTTGCGAGGGAAATAGGAGGCTACAAATTAAAAAGCGGGGTAGAGGCTCAAATGAGCCTTGGGCTTAACACTTGGGTGCCCCGTCGGCACTTATAAAAATAGAAGAGGCCCCTAAAAGTGGGGCTCCTTAAGGTGTGCCCACTTGAGTCTGAATGAAAGTGTGTGCCAAGAGTGGGTATTCACCATGCATGGCAGGGCTTTGGCACTCTCTAGGACTTCAATGGTCTCCCTGATTTCTCTTTCTTTGGCAGATTCCTCTGAAAGAAGCCTCAGTGGAGAACTGGATGGGAGCTTCTTGTAAACACTTTTGCTTTCTGTGCCTCATCAACAAGTCTGCAGCACAGAAGTCCACTCTGGTTTCAAACAGATTGAAGTAAAAAGTAGGTAAGAGGGGGAGGGGAGTATGGGTGCGTGTATGTCAGAGGTGGTGGCTGGCCTGGGGTAGGTGGATGTTTGGGAGGAGGGTCCGATGTTTGCTGAATGCTCTCCTTTGTTAGGATCATATTATGTTTCCACCACAATACTTCTAAACCCTGCTCCATCAACTCCATTCATGTGTAACAGCTCATGCAAATGGCTGCCCTAGCCTTTTTTCTAGGGGTGGGTTGGGGGTGGGATTCCTTTTATCAGTCTACCACCCAACTACTCTCTCTCTCTCTCTCTCTCTCTCTCTCTCTCTGAAAACTCCTGCCGGCACAACAAAAAACAGATTATAATCCCTTCACACACCTCTACAGTCAATCAGCCCAAAGAGCAGAGCAGCAGGAACATGGAAAAAATATTCAGATGTCTCAACTACTTCATTAGTTGGAAGCCTCGTATCTGATCACCTAGACCAAAGGAAACATGCAGAGCCAAAACCTGCATATATGCGCTAATTTAGATTATTCAAACATTTTAGAACTATCTCAAAATATTGCTGATCCACAGGAAGCCAGGCACATGACAACCAGAAATATAGTACATTTCATGTGACACACAAGGCTCTCGCACAAACACACCTTGTTGTAAGAAGAGTAATCCCAATGCTTTGGCAGTGTATCTCTCCCCATGGGAGCACACGTGCAGTGAAAGAAATATTCACTGTGGAAGGATATCCCACTGGATAAAGGAATAATTATTTCCTCACTTGGACCCATGTTTAATCGACACACTGCCCCTAACTGTTGTTTACCATTTCCCATTGAGCCATTTGTTAGTAAATGAGATTGTATTTACAGTGCAGGCCAATAAAAGTGATCCTGAGAGGTGTTTCTCTGGCAAATAATGGCTTTATTGCCACCAGAGGCGTTTTGTTGTCATTGCTGGATGAGGCCCAATTAGTCACAATATGTCAAAGATGGCCAAATAGGTTGACACATATTACACAGCAGGACATCAATACGATCCCAAGTTATTTTTGTAGGGGTGTAAGTGGCTCAGAATAACTGTGTTCATGCATTATTTGAGAGGGACAAGTTTCAAGGGAACCCTCTCGAGGGATTCCCACGAGCACAATTATGAACCAATACAGCATTATCCAATTGGGTGCAGGGACATTTGAGGGGACCCTCCATCCCGTTATTAAAAGTTACAAGTTGCCAAGCTGTTAGATATTAATGCATTATAGGGTGTGTGTCAAACTGTAAACTCGGTACTGTGCAGGAACATTTAAGAAAAAACAACTACTGCATAAACTCGGATCAGAAAGAGCAAACCAAAACCCACAGTGCAACACAGAAAACACAGAATTTAGAGCCCGTGGGGGAGTAGTGTGGTATGAGGACCAACTTACCCTGGACGATGCTTTCCTCTTGTACTTGTTGGCGAAGTCAAATTTCTCCTTGATCTCGTCCAGGAGCTGCTCCATACGGGCCTTCTCCTCTTTCCCCGAGTAATCCTGGCCCAGGAGAATGTACGCCCTCCAGTTGGCCGAGTCGAATCCCCAGTGGCAAGTCCTGTTCTCCTGTGCCTTGTGACTGTGCACCACGAACTTATGGGTAGGGTACATGAGTCTGCAGTCCATGCACTGGATGCACGCTGCGTTGGGGTTGGTGTACAGCTCCGGCACGAACAACCCCTTGCACTTGCCGAAACACTCGTGATAGACTTTGAAGCTCCTCTCAGTGAGCTCCAGCTCCAGGGAGCCTCCGCTCAGCTCCTTCTTGCAGCGCGGAGGGTAGGCGCCTCCGTAGATCAGGGCGTTGCAGAGCCGCTCGGAGTCCGTCTTGGTGATGAGACCGCAGGACGGTGCAGAGAAGGGCAGGATCCCCATGACTTTGAGGATCTCCAGCTGGTCCGCCGTGCACCGGGAGCAGTAGATGTGCAGATCATCGCAAACTGAGTTGATCTGCTGCAGGGTGAAGTCCCGCAGCACCGTGTTGAGGATCTGCGGCAGACACAGTCGCTTCTCCCCGCCGACCACGAAGCAGGAGATGGTCTCGCTCTCCAGCACAGTCTCGCACCTCTCAGTGGAGCGGTCCGACGGAATAAACAGCGGGCCCGGCATCACCGGGGGCGGCAGATGCTGCAGAGCCGGCTCGGGCTCCTTTCCGTCCTTCTTGAACAGGAGCTCATGTTGCCACCGGGCAGAGAAAGCCGCCGGTCCGCCCAGAGAGATCATAGAGCTGAGGTGAAACTGCTTGAGAGTTTGTTGCAGTCCCGGGTGAGGCTGGAAGCTCTGCCGATTTACAGTCTCCATGTTTTCCCTTCAACTTTAGAAGCGTAAATCCTTCTGGTCGTCGACAGTGAGTCACGAGTATCTATCCGTTTCCGAACCTGGTAAATCCACGGTGTCCCAGAACTGACCAAAAATGCGAAGCGCTTCATGAAACATCCAGTAAAAAAAAGCCAGAAGGCGAGTTCACAGTTTTATTCCCAAGTCTACTGAGGGTACACTGGCCAGTCGCTCCCTGCAGCGGGTCGCCGACTGTCCATATCTGAAAAAATTTTCTCCAAACTCAAGAGAAGTTCTGTTTTTCGAGTTCCAAAACAAACAAGCGAAAAATAACACAAAAGCGGGTCTTTGAGTCGAAACAGCTCAATAAAAAAATCGTTATTTGAGGCTCTTTCCGCTGTCGGTGACTGCAGAAATCCACTCCGCGTGCCCCCGCAGTTCACTCTGACTGTATTGAGAGAAGTCTGCGAGGCAGCCTGCTCGCGCTCCCTCGCTCTCGCTCCCTCGCTCTCTCTCTCTCTCTCTCTCTCTCTCTCTCTCTCTCTCTCTCTCTCTCTCTCTCGCACTCGCACTCGCAGTCGCTCACTCGCACTCTCTCACGCGCACCCCCTCCCTCTGTGTTTGTGTGTCTGGCTCAGTCATTGAATCCCAGCCAGGAATGTGAGTGACTCTGCAGGCAGGCTCGGCTCTTAGCAGTCACCCCCCCCCCCAATGCCCTGCAGAGTGGATGAGAGGAGGAAGAAGGGAAGACAGTGCTGCGTTCATGTAATGTGGGGAAAGTAGAAAACGTCAACTTTAAACTACGGTAAAAGTAAGCCAGCACATATGCTTAATGTTTCTTAGTATACAATTTCACCCTACTTCTTCTTCTATATAAGGATACCTTTATTCTATCATGTTTACTTTGACAACTAGTTGCAGATTTAAATTGTGGATAAAACCAAGATGCTACACTTAATGTTAATGCATTAATGTTAATAACACAATAAGCTACTTTTGCACATATTGCACAGTAAAGTCGCACATTGGGATGCAATTCTTTTTGACAAATAAAGCTACTTCTTAAATGTACCTATATTTCATTTTAGGAATATTTGTGTTACTTTTGATTTTGTGTAAATAAACGAGCAAATATTTGCTAAATGTTTCCGTACTTCAGTGATCCATTTGCTATACCTTATTCGACCATGTTTAAGATGGATACAGTGTACGCTGCTTTTATCTACCATGTTTAATTTGACAGCTAGTGGCAGATAAAAAATGGGCCAAGAACCAAGGTGCTACACTTAAACGTTAATGCATCAATAATAATAACACAGTAGGCGACTTAATCACATAATAATAATAATAATAATAATAATAGCATACAAGAAGACAGTTTAACTATTTTAAATAAATTAGCCATAGAGTTCTGAAGGCTGTGTCTACATAAAATGTATTACTGTCAGGTTTTGTTCTCAAAAAGCCCTACATGACTTTGATTTGCACTCTTGTTAAAAATGTTTTACATTCTAGTTGTTCTATTTTCTCTTTTACTACATGAATATATGCATTTTGTAGTTTTTCCATCACTGAAGTCTTGAGAAAGTGAGTGTCCGGTGTTGAAACAGAAGACTCTCTCAATTAAAATCAATAAAGCTTTGACTAATGCTGCTTTCATATCATATGTTGGTTTCAGTCATGTCTTGCAGTCTTGTAATATAGCCTACTATTTTACCAGTTGTTGACTGTGTTTGGATTTAACATGCCGTTTTATGAGTGCCGACTTTTTGGCCTCAACGTCAGTGTGGCCATAGAGTGGGGCAGGAATGAGTCCTTAAACGTGGGAATGAGTTAGCATTTCACCAATTCCGGTTCCCTCGTCTTGAAGTCAAACACTTTATAGATGCCTGTTTAACACAAGCTGAAGAGATGTTCACGTTTTGGCCTACGACATAAAATACGTAATTAAATACACCACTGGTGAATGTCTGAAGGTTCAATGCGTCATAAAAAGTGAATAAATGAGACTATACTGAACATCAAACTGCCTTCACTGAAAAAAATGAACCGTTGGCTTTGATTAAATGTATTATGTTGACAGATTTCACACAACTGTATTGTTGCTTTCAACTAACCTAATACAGTTATTTGAAATTTGCGGAAATAATTAATTCAATTTAAGTCAACGCTTCAGTTTTTTCAGTGTTTACTGATGTTATTTGTTTATTTCATGGATGTTTAATTCATAGACGTGGCTTTAATAAATAGAGATTATCCTGCTGAACAAAACGTGAAGGTAACATAAACATTAGTTTGCCAAATATCTTATTGCCTGCACATTTATATACATTTATATATCACACATGTTGAGGGAGCCCTTGAGATGCTTACCTTAGGGTCCACCTAAAAAAAACTGCACCAGTCCATTCACCAGCTCATACAATCCTGAGGTGAGCAGGATTTGCATGCAAGAAGCTCATATTTACAATTTTTTCCCATGGGCCCTGAATGTAGCAGAAGAATAGAGTGTTTCTGTGAATCAGTCGGTTGAGGGCTGCAGAGAAGAGCCTGCAGAGGATGGGGAGGGGTGTGTGTGGGGGGGGGGCTGCTCTGTGAGACAGGACGCTTTTAGCTTTGGAAGGGGAAATACAAACTGCACCACTTCTTCCTGAATGTGTGAGAACCGTTTGGCAAGAAGCGCAAAATAAACACTTTTCATGTGTTGGCAACTGTGAGAGACAATCTTTTGAATGAAAGGAACATTTTGTAGATTTTTCACAGATTAGCTAATAGAAACCGTTCAGTTGCAGTCAAAACATAACCACAGTCACACTATTCTTTCCATTCCATTTATTTGTACTTTTACCCTTAGAAATGACATTCTCTTCTCGTTTAATCACAATATTTAACATAGTTTCACATCTATACAACACATTTTCAGTTAGCATTGAATTAGATTTATACAAACACCAATATGCTTCTTGAGTATTCATTTGCAAGGATAAGTAGGTGCTTTGGGTTTTGGAGGGCACATTATGTATAAAATAACATTTATTTTTTAATTATCCTGAGGACTTGTTTCTTTCTTACATTGTATTTTAGGGCACCATACCTCTAAATCATTTCACAGGACGTGGAGGGGGTAGACTACAGTGAATGAGAAGTAATGTATTAAGAATGAATGCTTAGAACATCAGGAGGTCATGTGTCATCCGCAGTAGTTTATCTCCAGCCCTGATGGAGCAGTTTGGTGTTCCTGTGGCATCCCCTAGCCAAACATCGCTGATACTGCAACATGATGTGGGGGGCGGGGGGGAGGCGGTTGCATGTTTTGAAGTACATTTGGAATTTGTTGTACTCTTTATAACATTTTGCACAGTTCTGCACTGGCCTCCACCATAACACACTGCAGTTTGTCATATCTTAAAGAGTTGTGGTTAACACTGATGTAACACCGTCACCAGTAAGGGGGGAATCTTAACCATGTCACCAGTTCGTTGTCCTGTAGGGGGCGTTTGAGAGTCAATGGTGCCATAGTTTGCCACTGTTGCTTCTTGAATTGTAGAGTTATAGAGGATTAGTCCTTGAATGTGTTGTGCAGTTGAAAAAATTCAGGAAAAAAATCAATCATTTTGATTGGGAAAAAGAGTAAAGGGACGTGACAATCCTTGGTTTTCTGCTGACCTGTCTAGTCCCATGCATGAGAGAACAAGGCCTGGGAAAAGACTAGGAAATCAGGCTCAGAGGTAGAATGGCTGCGTTTTAGGCAGCTAAGGAATAGCTTCACTTCACATATCAAAAGTGCGAAGTCGAAGTACTATTTGTCAGTTACCACAGAAAACCTAAATAATCCGAGGAAATGTTGGAAAGCCATAAAATCGATATCCACCGTTGAGATCCGTAATGAGCTACCTCCCTGCCTTACCACAGCATCTGGCACTATATCGGACAGGGCTACCATGTTAAATTGCTTTAATAAGCATTTTGTGTCCTGTGGCTCTCTTTTTGATTCTGTTTCTAACTCTGCTGCTGTGAACACCCCAATCCATGACTCTGAACAATGTGGTCTGGAAAACCCTTTCAGTTTTACTCCTTTTACTGTTAATGTTGTTCATGAAGCCTTATCTAAGTTAGATCCTAAGAAACCGGCTGGCCCGGACAACGTATAACCTTTCTTTTTAAAGATAGCTGCAGATTTTATTGCTCCACCTCTTACTTCTCTTTTTAACCTCTCCATCAGCACAAATGCAATTCCAAAAATATGGAAGTCAGTTTATGTCTTGCCTTTGCTAAAAGGAGTTTTTATGTAAAAATAATATCCTGTCTAAACATCAGTCAGGCTTCAGAAAGCAACATGGCACCATCACTGCGACAATGAAAGTGGTGAATGACATTACGAGTATTTTAGATAATAAGCAGAGTTGTGCAGCTCTATTTATTGACCTTTCCAAAGCGTTTGATACCGTCGATCATTGCATCCTAAAGCAGAGGCTACTCAGTATTGGCATATCCAGCCATGCAGTGGGGTGGTTTGTGAACCACCTCTCTGAAAGGTCCCAATGTGTTCACTTTGATGGGCTGTCTTCTGAGTGGTTAAACATTACTAATGGTGTTCCTCAAGGTTCTGTTTTAGGTCCACTTTTATTCTCCATATATATCAACAGTTTAGGTGAAAATGTGGATGAAGCTACTTTACATTTGTATGCGGATGATACCGTGATGTACTGTGCAGGTCCCTCCATTCAGGAGGCTGGTGTTAAATTACAGGCTGTTTTTAACATTATTCAGACTCAGCTCTCTGAACTCAAGCTTCTTTTAAATGTGGATCAAACCAAGGTAATGCTCTTTTCTAAAGCTAAAAAGACACCAGAGCCTGTTTTAGATATTGTTACTACGCAAGGAATAAAACTTGAAGTGGTTACCTGTTACAAATACCTTGGTATCTGGCTTGATGATTGTCTCACTTTTAAACTTCATGTCATTAACCTGCTTAAAAAGCTGAGGGTTAGGCTAGGTTTCTTCTACAGGAACAAGTCCTGTTTCTCACTTGAGGCCAGGAAAAGGCTCTGTGACCTTTTGACCTGTGCTGGACTATGGTGATCTGATCTATATGAATGCACCTGCCCATTGCCTGAACAAGTTAGATGCTGCGTATCACAGCGCTCTGAGATGTGTGACAAACTGTAAAGCATTAACCCATCACTGTACCCTGTATGCAAGGGCAGGTCTGCCTTCACTCACTGTACGGAGGCTCAGTCACTGGTACATGTTCATTTATAAAGCCATGTTGGGTAAACTACCACCTTATATCTGCTCTCTGATCTCACAGAGAGTGAAGTAGCTATTGCCTGAGATCCCAGGGTGTGTTTTTGTTCCATGTGCCGAGTGCTAGGACTGTTCCTTGGAACACTCTGCAAAAAGAACTGAAACTGAGCATTTTGGTTCCCCTGCATCGTTGTAAAGCTCGGATAGATGCAATGCTATACTCTTGGTACCTGTCAGCGTCGACAGGTTTGTAAATTGTACCCTGTAACTATGTTGTATGATGTCCTTGTTGTGTAACCGACGTGCTGCAGGTGTCCCTTAAAAAGACATAGTTTGATCTCAATGGGATTTCACCTGGTTAAATAAAGGCTACAAACAATATATATAACAATAACAATATATATAACAATAACAATATATATAACAATAACAATATATATAAAGTAAATTGTAATTGAGTGAAATCTGCCTAAAGATGTTTTTGTTTAATTATTAATAATATTGTTTTACTATTTGTTTTAAATGATTACATATAACATGTATTAAGTTAAATTAAATACAGGTTTTTTGTTTTTACCTTAATAAATAAATAAATACATAATTTCTTAAATTTATGTGAAACTTTTTTTGAATTCATTAATTGTGCAGATTTGTATTATTGATGTCTTCCTTTATTATTATTCTGTTACTTTTTATATCATCATATCATTTTTTCCTTGTTATTATTCATTTATAAATAATTTATAATTGTTTTATTATTATTATTCTAACATCCTAATAATGACCGCGCTGTGATATTAAAGTGAAAATAAGGAACATAATATTCTGACTGAAACACACCTGAGAGACAAAGAGCAGGTGAAGCAGCTCTAAGTCCTACTAAGAGGATCACACACACACACACACACACACACACACACACACACACACACACACACACACACACACACACACACACACACACACACACACACACACACACACACACACAAAGCTGAGCTTTGAGGATCAGGTGAGTGTGATGTGGTCGGCGTGTTGAACAGAGAGCATGATGGGAGCTGACGGACAGAGAACCTTAAACAATACGGACCTCTGAGGACGGTACAGTGTTTGTGTGTGTGTGTGTGTGTGTGTGTGTGTGTGTGTGTGTGTGTGTGTGTGTGTGTGTGTGTGTGTGTGTGTGTGTGTGTGTGTGTGTGTGTGTGTGTGTGTGTGTGTGTGTGTGTGTGTGTGTGTGTGTGTGTGTGTGTGTGTGTGTGTGAGTATGTTTTTGTATGTGTTCTTGTCTCAAAGGGTCCTTTTTTGTGTGTGTGAACTTGTGTTTTAATGTATGTGTGTGTGTGTGTGTGTGTGTGTGTGTGTGTGTGTGTGTGTGTGTGTGTGTGTGTGTGTGTGTGTGTGTGTGTGTGTGTGTGTGTGTGTGTCAGGCGTCATGGACTCCGTTGACTCCGTTGACCCCTCCCCTCTTCGGCGCTTCGTGGTGGCCAAGCGTTCGATCACCTCCATCTTCGATCAGCTGCTCGACTTCGTGAAGGATGGCTCCACCTTCGTGGATGGTAACACACACACACACACCCCTTACAATGACATCAAATTGATAACAAAAACAATAAAAAACAAAAACACTGGTCCTGGTCCTGGTGTGTGTTGTGGGTCTGGTGTGTAACTGGTCCCGGCTCTGGTGTGTGTTGTGGGTCTGGTGTGTAACTGGTCCTGGTTCTGGTGTGTGTTGTGGGTCTGGTTTGTAACTGGTCCCGGCTCTGGTGTGTGTTGTGGGTCTGGTGTGTGCTGTGTGACTGGTTGTGGTTCTGCTTCGGTGTGTGT
>NW_011348724.1:91119-97404 GCF_000735185.1 Notothenia coriiceps
ACAATGCTTCCTAACGATTGCACAAATCGCCTCCTATCAGCCACAGTTTGCCATGATTTGCGCATGAGAGATGCTCTGGGGCAGAGCCCCGCAGTGACAGCCTCCTCCTCCGTGGTAGCTAATACCCAACATCGAGGACAGGTAAACTTGTCTTGTCACGTATCTCCTACACTTCGACAAAAAAAAATTCCCTTTTTTTAATCGAAGATTTATGAGTCCAGCAGAGCAACATTGAATATAAGTTATTGGGTTAGACTCATTGTAGAGATTATAGTGCCGTACTAAACAAAGACGCGTGACCCACAGTACACAGAAATTCGATGTCGTCAACCACAGACCTTATTTCCAAGCTATTTTCCATAAAGCACTGAGTGACACTGAGATATGTTTCGCAACTATGCTTTTGTCGTAACAGGTACACAGGAGCACTTTACAACTCGCGGGGTTCATCATCGGAACACAGTTCATCTCGATGGTCACGCTTGAATTGTTGGGTACTGTTAAGGCCATTCAATATCGTGTGGCCGCGAACATAGCTATTTCAGTAGGTGTGAACATGTGAGGGACGATCTGCCTAGGACAGAGTAGTCAAGACTGTAATAAGGCGCTTGTATGTTATATGACATGTTAAGCAAAACGGAAAGAAATATTATGGATGAGCTATGTAAGCTCATTGCAGGACTCACTAGTACGTCGAGGGCACATTATGCATCCCCCGTGCGAGGTTTTGAGGAGGATACGAGACATGAATATGCCTATGCTGGAGGGCGGATATAGTTCATGTCTCTATACAGAGCCGGTCTAACGAGTGACTAAATGAGCCCTCGGTAGTCTTCAGGCTTTGTCAGGCTCATGATCGAGAGAAGTAGATACCGCTCAATTCTGCTAGATGAGATTAGGGACAGGGTGATGATGGCAGTTTTTGTACAACTCTCTCCATATTTAGCTTTTACGAAGCCCACTCGCGATCTTGCCTTTACCCGATATAAGAAGGCAGATGCCGTGCCGGCAGCATGCCTTGCGGGCCAGCAAAGCATTTAGCTGCGATGATCGTCACACACAATTTCCATTTGTTTTACGCTGTGTTTAAAATGTATCCACGGAAGCTTATAATATAGGACACACCGATTATCAAGATATATCTAAGATTGTTCGTGGCCCTCACGCGACTTTGGTATATTAAAGAAAGGCCACTGGCTGATGTCGTGTGGAGGACTCGAGGCCTCTTCAGGTTTGTCTTCGGGGCAGGAAACCCTCGTCATCATTTAGAAGGCTAAGTGCAGGGTATGTCTACTCCCGCCGCAACAAGGGTGTAGTATGCGATCGGATTTTGTGAGTGTAAACTCAATACGTCCCTTGCGCTAGTGATTTCGCACGAAGTTACACGAGGGAGGGCGAGGGAGACGGGAAGGGGGGGTAGGCATAAAGATAAGGGCACCATTAGAGAGCAGTAGCGAGCGAGACATAAGGAGAGATGGAGGGAGGTGGAGGGCGGAGTAGCATGCGAGTGGAGCACGCTCGGAACTGTTTATTTGCACTATAAGATGGCGCCCCCTCCGCCAAGAGTATGAAGGCCCCAATCAGTCTGCGGATCTGCGTGTAAGGAGGGGAGGCCATGGGCTTAATTTTTCCTTTTTAATAAATCTTATAGTTAACGCTTGCCGGGATCACTTTGAACCAGCCCTTAGTTACTGCTGCTCATAGGTACTTAGTTGCGTCGAATAGTCCAAAAATAAGCTCCCTAATTTCTAACCCTATCGTCTATCCCTTGACCTCTTTCGTTGAAACGCCACGGGGTTAAGGGATAGTGGATAGGAAGATTTCCAAAGGACTTAGGAAAGAGACTGAAGGTACTTTAGAGAATCCGCCTGCAATTTACACTATCCGATCTTATTTATGGCCACAGCGGACGTCATCAGGTGCGTCTGCGGCTGTGGGAAACTATGGAAACCATACAGTTTTCTATATAGCGGACTACAAACATGGATGTATAATAAGAACGACGGACCTACTGTAAACCAATCACACTCTCACCCATAATCGTCCAGGAGCTACGCTTGGTCAGGGTCCCGTGGCGTGCAGTTGTGAACGCTCCCTAGCTCCTTCAGCTTCATAAAGGGACACAGAATAGCTTTCAACTGATTGCAGCAGCGAGTCGCTCTAGCATCCCCACTACCTTCGCGTTACGGCCCGAGATAGATATATAGGACGCTCTGGTATTCGATGACAGGACATTCACTCCTGGAAGTCAGATACTTTCGTAATAACTAGCAACTAAAGATCATTCATTGCTACTAATCCACTGCACAGCATTAATGTCCGGTCGTAGACTACTACACATGTCATAATTGTCGCGTGCTATCAAATGACTATTCTAAGATATCGGAGAATTGGTACAGCCCGGGAAGTAAGTATGTCCCCGTACTGTCTCATTGTGATGTGTTAGGCGAGATAGGTGCGGCGAGCGACTACATCGACTAAAAACAAAACGCTTTTTAAAACAAAAAACACAGATTCCTAATTACACACATTGATTGGATATAAAATTATACGTGTGCCAAATGCTTTTGTATTTTTCCCCTTCGATTCGGAGAAACAAATATTTTTTCGGAGTAAAGGATGGCAGAAGACACTACACTACCCAGAATCCCCAGCTATCGTTTAGGACTACACCACGTGCTCTGTTTGACAAGCCGTGATTAGTTCTCAAGCTCTGTGATTGGTTGACCTCCAACTGCATTCCATTCATTCCAATGGCTGGCGTCTATGTCACGTGATCTTCACATTTTTCCCTGCAGAAAAAAAAAACATGGCCGAACTTCGTTTTATTCTCGGTGGAAAATGCCTATTTTAAAGTTAGTTTGGCCATTAAAATGCGTTTTGATGTCATTTGATGCGAGAAATATGAGTTGTTATTTCAGATTATGTGTGCAGTGGATGTACATGATCTTTAGTTTGCTAGTTATTACGAAGATTACTTCAGGAAATTGTGTCCATACAACGTTTTCATTGTTACCAAGGTGGTTGCTAGGGACGCTGCTATCGATATTATTTCTCTTATGTTGTGTAACTGTTTAATGGTGTTATCTTTATTGCTACCCCCTTCCCCGTCAATGTATAGTGTTGGTCCACAGCGCAAACGTATTAGTTTAACAAAATCCGCATCTAAAATTGTGGCATAGATACGTTATTTTCATAATCGGTTGTTTCCGTGAACGGCCGAATGTTGTGTGATGGTAAATGCTGCGGCCGCAAGGCATTGTGGGGCAGCATTTTCTCCTTTCTTTTCGTAAAGGAAGATCCAGTGTTTCCTAAGCTAAAGGAAGGAAGTTTCAAACCTCCTTCCCTATCATCTAGAGAATTTGAGCGGCTCTTATCATGGCTGACACTGAAGGACTTCCGGGTCATTTCACTCCGTTAGGAAGGTTCCTAAGCTAAGCTGACTATTCGACTCCAGCCATAGATTGTCCTCATCTCCCAAAACCCAGGGGGTGTTTCCCTAACTGTGAGTCTGCACTACATCCTCCAAACATATATAACAGCAACATCAAGCCTATCCTGAATTGTCAGGAAGCCACAGCTGAAATGAAAGGATTGAGGCATACCACAATAGAGAACCACAGTGACGTGTCCTAAAACCCGGAAGTAAACTTCTTCCGGTTCCTTCGACAAAAATGCAATGCAATTTCTCCATAGGATTTTAGAAAATAGCTTGAAATAAGGTCTGTGGTTGACACACATTTAAGAGACGGATCACGTTTTGTTTAGTCGGATAATCTCCACATGTCTACCCATCTTTTATAATTTTCGAATCATAAATCTATCGATTAGATTTTTTTTGTCGAAGGAACCGGAAGAAGTTTACTTCCGGGTTTTAGGACGCGTCACTGCGGTTCTCTATGGACAACTGATAGGCTATTTGAAATCGTTTAAAGATTGGGCTTTTATTTTCTCTAGCGTAAAAAAACAAAAAAAATAAGTCATCAGTGAAAGAAGGCAGAGGTGACTGCTATTGCTGGACCATGTGCTTTAAAATGAGGCGCATTTCGTCTCAAAGGTTGCTCTCAACCCAGAAGCCAGAAGACATAAATTGACCAGGGACAGAACTAAGAATATCAACTTAACTTGGAAGGAGACTAAGTCGGGACAGGGAACGATGGAGGGAATTAATTGGGGTCTTATGTCCCAAAAGGGGCAGAGAAAATAAAGTCAGTAAATAAATAACTAGTTTGAGTCATATATAGCAACTTTTTCAATATGTTGCTTATGCACGGCGTGCATGGTTTTGTGTTCTTCTTATTCCATGGAGAAGTTGCTCTTGTTGTAACCTCCCAAACACTCACACGTGTATTTCTTTAACTTAAACAGTCAAGGCTGCTGCCTCACTTTTATTCCCCTCATCATTTTCGCTGTCACCATGGCAGCGGAGCACAACACAGCATCACGTGAAACGGATGACATAAGGTTTCTTTCCAGGCGCCGGACTGCTTTTTCCCAGAGTAGCACTGTGTACCACAGGCCTGGCCCGCTACTCTGCTTTTGTGTTTCTTCCCCTCTGTGGTCGAGGTAAAAAAAACCTGATTGGCCGATGTCAGCAGTTCAGCAGCAGTCCTTCTGGAATACTCATCTTGTGGCACTGCTTCCAGAAAATGCTCTCACCTTATTTCAAAGTGGCAGGTTTTCCCATAGTGGTGTTTTCCATTCTTTTAAATAATGCTCTCTGCTTTCCTTCCGCTCAGTCCAGCTTTCCCTTGTCTTTTTCCATTGCATAATTGTAGCCACTCTCCGTTGGTCCCTCTCTTCTGGCCAAAAGCGTTAAAGACTCAGAAAATCCCAACATTACTATGACTTCACTTTCCACTTTATGTGCGTCCTTGCAGAGAAAGTATGATCGTTACAGTTAGTGTGCTAGTATGATCCTCCTTGAGTGTGCAATGAGTATAAATCTCTGTGCAAGAGTGACATATATCTTTGCATCTTGTATTATTGGCTCTTCATCATGTTGTTTCATCCTGAATGTCATACATCATACACTTTGATGAGCTCTTTCCATTATGCACCACTTGTTCAGGACTGGGTGGAGGAGGCAGCAGAGTTAGCAAGATAATCCAGATGTTTGTTTCCACAGCAACGTCTTTAAAACAATACATTTAATTAAATATTTAAGATGTCTTTCTTCTTCTTTCTTGTATATTTTTGGGGGGTTTTAGGCTAATCTAAATCGCTACTTTAACAGCAACTCAATCTATAATAAAATTACTTTGAAATGGTTCTATACGATAACATGATATTATGCAATAATATAAAACACTTTAACAACATATCACTTCAGCTGTGCAGATAGGGCTATGGTCAGAGGCGCGGGAAGGTATTTTGAGTGGGGGTGCTGAGGTGCTGGACTCCAGTGAACACTATTACGGGCACTATAGAGCACGCACAAAAGCACTCCCCACACGCAAACACACAGTACACCCGCGACTGTTACAATGAAGGCTCGATAATCAGCTCAGGACATACAGGCAGGGGTAAAATACTATTTTTTACGAGTGGGGAGCGGACCTCACCTCCTATAGGGAGTCCGGGGGGATGCTCTCCCGGGAAGATTTTTTTTAAATATTGAAGTTAAAAGCATCAATCTGGTGCACTTTGAGAGCAACATTAAGAGATCTATGGATCTCTCAACACCCAGATGAAACACAACTGTAAGCAGATGTTCTTTTTCTTTATGGATATTTTACAAATCACTCCCCTTTCAAACTGTATTCTTGTTTTACAGCCATATAGTATTTCATAACTGTTTTCCTTTATTCTCTTATTTTTTATAATGATCATATGAAGGTGTGCCGCGGAAATAATCTTTTGAATAATTTGTGACCAAACCGTTTGAGACCCACTGAGATAACTTAGACTAGAGTTAACTATCTAAACACTCAGAGAGTCCGTTTAGCTCACCTGAGCCTCTCAGTCCGAGAGGAGCTCTCCTCCAGCTTGTTGTGGAACAAACAGCTCCGTATGTCCGTTAGCGCAGCTAGCTAACCAGATGCTAACAACACGGCCCCTTCTGCTGGCACCGGTCCCTCTCTCTCTCTCCCCTCTCACACACACTAATTGCGCCATTTCCACACACACACACACACACACACACACACACACACACACACACACACACACACACACACACACACACAGAGCCGAGCTTGAATGACACAAGCACACTTTTATTTCCATGCAACTCTCTGATTGGTCTGGAGTCTTGCCTCTGTTGCATTCACTCAACACGGGAAA
>NW_011348725.1:0-8133 GCF_000735185.1 Notothenia coriiceps
AGAAAATCCTGTAAGTCAATATATTGATTACCATCTAGCTATCTCAATATATTGAGTTATATATTTTTTTTTTATTGAAACAATTATGTAATATACAGAATAAGGCACATATACATCAATGTTCATCATATAAGCGGTACAACTTCATGACCTATCATGCTATATTTGAATAATATAGTGTAGGACCATACCTATATAAGGCATATTTATACTTTTTATTTTTCAAAATACCAAACAGATCATGCATTTTAGTCATTCCGCATTTCGCTCAATTTAACACTGTCTTTTCATGGGCTGATTCTGTAGAACAGCACCATCTACAGGCCTGGCATATGTACTACAGCGTCTCCAGCGCTTTCAAACGGCAATGTCCGTGGGTGTCTCCTCCTGATTGGTGGAGTTGGCCCAATAGCCGTAGCGCCACTTCTGTGACGTCATATAAGTGTTACAATCTGGATCAGTCTGTATCAGATCCGTTGCAGCCCCTTTTTAAGAGATTTGGGTATGGAGGAAAAGAGAGAGGGTTGTGTTTTCTGACACTTTCTGAGTTTCCTGGAACACCGGGGACACATATCCATGTATGAAAGACGTACAAAAGTGCATTTTGCATGATAGGTCACCTTTAATGTTCACTAGGACCTTTTCCCAAACATGAAAATGGGTTTTTAAACCATTTAATTAATAAGTAAAGGTTTCAGATTATCTGATACATTATCAATGAGGCTACACAACAAAGTAAGTGTTATTAGGGCAAATTAAAGTGCTTTAAGCATCCACTATACACTGATAAAAAAACTGTTAATTAAATTAATGACACAGTTCAAAGTTCAAATATATGCCTTTATTGTATTTGTATTACTTCAATACAAACTGATGCATGCACAAGAGTTTGCAGTGTTGGTTGGAGTTGTCCCAGACCAGTCAATGCACTCTGAAATAGTTGAAAGTGTTTTAATGGGTTTATGGACAACCCAAACAAAAGGCAAAGTGCTTAAAGTAGGACCTGGAGACTATCCTTTACATTACCTTCCTAAACAAGGCCTCATCCCTGTGAGAATCCAATCCAAGTTTACATGAGGGGAAAGTTGATAAGTCAGGATCAATCGCCCCTGTCATTATCTGTCCTGCGTACAATGCCATCAAGTTTTCAAATGAAAGTGTAGATATGCTACATAGGAATGCTTCTCATGCAATACAGAACAAATAATTGCTTTTTCATTCATACCTGACATGCTGACATGAAAACAATTCAAAAGCAGCAGTGCTGCTGTGTATTAATTTAACAGTTGTAGCAGAGCAAATCAATTAAAATTGCTGCAAGAGAAAAAGTGAAAATTATAATTTCAATTTTGTTTAACCAAACATAAAAATAAAATGCAGTCATGCAATGGCTATAATATGATTAAAACGATACGTTTTACACACAAAAAATGGAAAATAACTCCAAAATGACCAAAGGCACCTGTGAAGGACCAGGGTACGCAAAAACTAGGAATGCAGGTTGAGGTGGAAAAAAATAAGGATTTTATTTACCCAATATATAGTTTTAGGATGGGTAACAAAATCAATTAGGATGACAAAAAAAGGTGTATTGTTAATAATATACACAGATACAATCTAGCATTATTGAATAAACAAAAACCGTCACCAAAATGGGTGACTTTCTGTGTGCTCTCACATACACACCGCAGGCATTTCTATCATAATGCCCAGTCCATTGTTGAGTGCAGGGGGAAGAGGCTCTAAATAGGGGCGGATTAAATGACGAGGCCTCTTTAAACACCACTCAGGGTTTGAGGGGAATGGCGTAGTCCAATTAGCTGACACATCTATAGGCAGGTGGTTTTCATCAGCTCAGCCTTTTGCCAGGAGCAAGGTGAGCTGCAAGACACTAACAACAGGATTAACACAATACAATAGTTATTTTAAACAAGATTGCATGCACTCTATCTAGTAAAAATAAAAGAAAGAAAAATGTGTTTATGTATGATGTAAAACAAAAGCATGCCCTTTAACTAGTGATGGCGAGATGAAGCCTTATGAAGCTTTCCAGCAAATCGGTTCACTAAAGGTTCATCTCATGAGGCTTCATGTGCACACAAGATACATTGGTGAACAGGTGTAAAACCACCAAATATTACTTGTAATCTTCTTAATCTGGCAAATGTAATACCTTTTTAAGACCTTTTTTAAGACCCTTTCGATACATTTTAAGAGCTCATCGCCACTTCGAGTTTTAACCAGTTACATTGGCGACACACTTTACCTCACATTTACTATATACAGTATTGATTGTCCTTCCTCCTTAACTTCCAACCATTTGGACGCAAACTTGCATTTCCCCATAACGATGTTGTTTAACAACCGGCGTAAACGGACCTTCGCGCGCCATCAAGCAGTGAGCGTGCGATGTCCTTTTCAGATGAAGTCAAATCCAACGGGATGCCATAAATAAACTACACAGAATCACACTACACACCTACGCAATGATTACATTCAGGCAGACTGTAGAATACAACCTCTTTGGACAATTTATATACTTATTGAAAACAAGCTACAAAATGTAAAACCTTGGAAAATGCCGTTTAATACTTTTTAATACCCTTAATTTTTGCTAAATTGATTTATAAACTTTTAATACTTTTTAAGACCCCACGGACACCACTAAAAATACTTTAAATAATGATACAAAAGTGTAAAAGATGTTAAATGTATTTGGAATCCTGTATGAACAGAATTTTGCACCAGTAAGTGTCTTAAAATGACTGTATATAACAGTGTTAATTTTGGCAGCTATTTTTGATTTAGTTTTAGTCTTTAGACAAAAATGGTTATTAGTTTTAGTCACATTTTAGTCATTTCTATCCTTCATAGTTTTAGTCGACGAAAACTCAAAAAGTTTTAGTCTAGTTTTAGTCGATGAAAATTTAAATTTTAGTCAACTTTTAGTCAATGTTTTCTCTCTTTAAACCAATTCAGTTCGGCAAATACAGGTATCTGAAATTGGAATCAAGTGTTGAAATTCATAAAGCAACATTTCACTCTCTTAACACTTGACTTGTGCAATATCTAGGGATGGGTATCGCTAAGGTTTTTTAACGGTACTACTCTTATCGATACTGCTTATCGATCCGGTACTTTAATGGTATTCTTGTAGGTACTTTTTGTTATTTTTTAAAGGGAAAAACTAAACAAATTGTTAACCGAATTAACATTGCTTTAATTAAATGTGAAATAAATAAAATATATATAATTATGTTATTATATTGTACTGTACTTGAGTAAAATATTGAGGTACTTGTACTTTACTCGAGTATTTAAATGTTTTGCTACCTAGTACTTCTACTCCACTACAGTTCATAGGTAAATGGTGTACTTGTACTCCACTGTATTTAATACCTCTAGTTACTTTACAGATCTGGATGAATGATGTGAAATATAATCACGTCTTAAATCAGACTTTAGTTCCACCTGGAGTAAATTCACAAGCTACAGTACCCTGCAGTACACAAAGTCATTCAAACTAGCTGCACCTTTACCAGCTTTGATAACACTTTAATGATCAATAATTACAAAACACATCATATATATTATTCTGAAATGGACGAATCAGCACAATGACTACTTTTACTGTCGCTACTTTAGCTATATTTTGGTGATAATACTTTTCTACTTTACTTGAGTAACATTTTGAATGCTGGACTTTTACTGTAACAGAGTATTCCTACAATCTGGTACTTTTTTACTTAACTACAAGATCTGATTACTTCTCCCACCTCTGCGCACCTGATGTGACAACGTTACTCGTAATTGGGGCAACAGAGCAACGAGTTAAGGAAGTCGAAAATTCTGCATTTCTCCGACTGAATATTACACCTTTTGGCCAGCTGTTTGGACATACTACTCTACTCGCGTCAACGCGCTTACGTGAAAACACTAATGCAAACGAGCTTTGTCCACATCAAGCCTTGTAGAATGTCTCTATACTCTCTGAACGATCCGTCCCCGGCAGATCTTTGTGTGCCGCTGCAGCGTGTCTGTTAGGCCCCGTCCCCCGACACAGGGAGATCGCAGATGTTCTCCCATTTCTTTGGCCACTGCTACTGCGGTTTTTGCCATCTCCTCTTGAAGCATTTTGAGGAGGGGCACAACCTTTGAACCGGATACCTTTTTCCTCCTCAGAAAGCCCAATGGAGGCACCCACTTATGGTGGTGAACCCCAGCAGAGGTCAGTGTGGTGATTTCAGTGTTCAAACTGGCTAATGCCGCACCAAATGGTTCTCTGAGGTCCACCAGACATTGCAACATGTGAAATGTGCTGTTCCAGCGGGTCTCTACCTCTTGCAGGAGCTTCAGTGTGGGCCTTCCCAATTGCTTTTGCACCAATACAAGCTTCTCCTTTAAAAAAAGATTAAAGGTGTATTTAATTGTCAAAGTAGCAGTAACATAAACATACGTAGCATTATTACTATTCATTACTAACCAATGTAAGAAAGGTCAAAGCACATACTTTAGCAAGGGTGCTGCTCCTGAAATATCCCACCAGTTGTCTTGCCTTGGCCCGAATATCACACAGCACAGGGGTCATGTCAAGAGATTTCTTGTATGTGCAATGCATATTGCATGACGTAGCCTTAATTGTTTGCCACAGGAAATCATATTGGATGCACCATCTTTCACAAGACAAGTGACCTTGTCTTTGATTCCCCATTCCTCCATGAGGGAGGCTTTCACTGTGGCCACGTTTTCAGCAGTGTGTGTTTGGGGGAAATTGTTGCTCTCCTAACAACACAGAATGAAGACTGAAAGAACGGTGTGTTATCGTCAACAAATGGCAGGTTTACAGCCCCAGATAGGACTCCATATTCGGATGGACAGCCCACATGTCAGAGGTCCAGGCTCTGCAGCCACCTTCTGCATTTCATCTCATAGCATTGTTCCTTTCTCTTGAACATACCTGGGTCCACCATTAGCCTAATAGGCCTATACCCACCCCCAGGGGACAATCACTGGTTAATTGTCACATGCCACTCGAAAAATCAAACTACTTCTTGCTCTTTACATGCAGTCTTACACACACCTGCTGTGTGGGGACAACATAGTTTGGGGATTCCAATACAAGCCACAAGAGGCCCCTAAATCGCCACATCCTCCACAAACATGAATGGCAGGGTATCCATCAACATCAGGCTTGGGACTAAGCGGCCTCTCCAGATCCTGTTTTTCTGGTAAAGCCAATTTTTTGGGAGCACAGATAAATTCAGAACTCAGAATCAAAAACACTTCGACCTTTGGAATAAAATAGAAACAAGTAAAACCAATTAAACCATACAAAATCTAACATAATACCATTCTATTGTAATAGACTATGGAAGGTTTCTCACTTTCCCCTTCCTCGAACGTCCTTGGCCCTATCCGGTAGGGACCATCGGAAATGGATTTAACGGCGCCATGTTGGAAGGACATCTAATTTTCTCTTAAATGCAATCGAGTGCCGAGGGATCGACTGATGGTTCTTCCGTGGATCCTCACGCGGATGTATTGCCCGGCAAAAGGTGATGTTTAAAAGAGTCGTGACGCAGCGGCAGCGATCAGATCTATCTCAGCCAATTGGAGAGCTCCTGCATGGCATGCCCTGGATATTAAGATTTTATTAACTGCTTTCATCGCGACGTGATGTTAACATTGAGAACAGCTGTTGAAGTCCGTGCAGAATATGCCAGAGCATGTGTGTAAATATATCACTCAGTATAACTAGGCCTACATTACTTTCTTTATTGTATGCTGCGCGTAGCTCTTAGTAGATATTCTACAAACTGTCGATATTTTTCTAAGACCCATCTTAGTTGCTTCACATAATAAAATAACACAACGGCCTGTTACCCCTGATATACCTGCCTCCTCACTGACTGTAGCGTGCGCTGTGCCTTGTCGAACAGTGTGTGTAGGCTGTGTGTGGTACAGCAGTGCTGTAGATGCGGCAGACACGACTGAGTCTCAGGCTTCGGTTTCCTGTTGTTACTCGTTTTATACGTACTTGGTAATAACCAGGCCACTTTCGGCCCGTAATTTGTCCCACATTCCCCGCATTTCACGCGCCAGATTACAGACGTCTCTTCCCAATGTTAGTCCAACTGGAAAAAGTCTTTCCGGGCCAGCGACCTGATACCGGAAGTGTTAGTACCTTGCGTTTGCGCCACAACGAATATTTTCCCTCTTTTCCTCCCACTTCGGCTGGGGGCTTGTTTTATCTGTCAAGAAGCAAGGCCCAGTGATAGTGCTCTAAGAGTTTCTGCTGGCCTCAAACGGCGGAAACTGCAACATCCGTATCAGTCCCGTGGAGTCACCCGGCCAAAACCAACTTTTTCCATTGACTAAAGAGAGAAAAATGGTGTCAGAAAATTACAGATGCTCTTTCCTCCATGAAAAAGACATCTGTAAATGTTCTGCAATTTTTTTTTTAACTAAATTAAACTACCCATATGAACTACATTCTTATAGCCCTTTCTATTAGAATCCCATTAAGCCGCTTAAAGTTGCCTGAAATTCACTAAAAGCCAATCTACGACTTTATTTTACTCTCTCCAGTTCATTGTAGTTGACGACCGAGAGTGGGAGTTCGGGGGGTGGGGCCATGCTCTGTGAGCGCACACACGGGGCCCTAGGTGCTCATTTTCTCTAACTTCCCCTCCCTCCGGACTCCTATCCTCTGAAGACTTTAGTCCCGCCGCACAGGAAGATTGCAGCGGAGGAGAGCCCGAGGAGGAACAGGAGAGAGGGAGGTCGCAGCGAAGGGCAGCAAGCGCCGGTTTAGAGAAAAAATGAGAACACTCGCTTTCCATCTGACAGGGCGGTCATTTTTATAAAGAGACCTGTCCATTAATGATGACAAGGAGGCCACAGCACTGGGCTGTCTGATGGACCCACGGATATGTCATTGGACGACCACAGGTGCGGTATAATCGAGACAATAACAGGTGTCTAACAGATGCGGACACGACGCATCGTCACCGCACGCACGCACGGCACGCAACACACACACATCAGCAGCACACGAACGGCACCACGCACACGCACACACAGCACACACACATCGCACGACCACACACACACCACAGCCACACACACACACACAGCTTAACACACATATATCCAGTTGGCCGGCCGGCCCCGCCTCCTTCCCCCATACATGTTTTGATTGTCCATTAAAAATTAAAAATAAAATTAAGAGAAATATAATTTCCCAAGGCAATATATAATGAGGTTTTTTATTTTTTATTTTTAAAGAAAAGCAAGGTTAAACTACTTCATAAGTAGTCTGGTATCGTGAGGTAAAAATGTCATAGATCTAGGCAATACGAAATGTCGTTTAAAATTGTGTTTAACGATGTCTAAAGTTTACCGCGATAAGTCAATGTTTCCTGCTGGCCGCGAGCGTGTATCATTACCCCATCTGTGGTCTCCGGGGTTTCGTGGGCTCGCGCCTGTAGATAGGAGCCCTCAGCCAGAGAGGTGGCAGCACACAAGCTGACTCTTTGGTTTGCTATCTTGTAACTATCCGCCCGAAACATTAATCGTTTACGCGCAATCAGCGTCGTCAGATCTGAATGCTCAAAGGCGCCCTTTCAACGCCTGGCCTTGGTGTTCTGTGAGTTGTGTTTAACGCGTATCCAAGGTGACGCTACAGTGGGGGATGGCTGCGCACTGGCAGGTGTAGAGTCTCCGGTGCTTAGTGGATCGCCTGAGCTTGGAGATTAAAATTTGCATTGCTTATTGTAGTTGTACGGGCCCAATGCCTGTGCAAACCCATGGGAGCTATATGTGTGGGCTTGGACTGTATTTTTACCAGGAAAGGAGTGATCAGAGGGTCGAGTTGTCCGATTCTTGTTCAGCTTTTCATCTTCTCTCACCCCCTTCAGCACTTTGAGTTGCGGCGCTGCTAAAGAAGACGCGTACGATCGGAAACCTAAACAATTGGTGGTACGCTGTATTAAAGTCCGAAGTGGAAACAGTGGTGAAGTAAATCTGATTTGTCAGAAACTCGGTGAGAAATGCGGGAGTGCCTCCCGCGAAAAAATACGGGAGGTGTTGGAAAGTAACATGTACTGACACACACGGACAGCAAACACACAC
>NW_011348725.1:8178-24249 GCF_000735185.1 Notothenia coriiceps
TGAGAGTGGAGGAGGCGATATTCAGAGAACAAAGATGAATCCAAGACGACTTGGATGTTGTGTATCATAAGCCGTACAATGGTTAACATCTAGACACTTATTAAACAAGTCATAACAAAGTTTATGTCACTCACACATTGAGCAGGTTCCTGGTATGCATGAGTGCTTATATTTGAGGAGTCCCGCGCGGCGCTTAGCCTCCGTGTCAGCTTATATGTGTGGCACCTCGCTGTCTTCATTGGGGACGTTAAATGTTGGTAAAGTTTATCATTTGTTTTTTATGTTGTATAAATTTACATACTTCATAATTTTAAAAAAAGTTTTGAAAAAGAAAAACGCACATCCCACAAAGTGTTTCACTCTAGGGCAGGAAGAGGAAACATTTTATTATTTTTCAGACTTAATAATGTATCCAATTCCCTCAGGTGACCACTGACATGTGAGAAGCTTGAGGAGTTGTCCCCTCCGTCCTGTTCGAGGACTTGCTCTCCTGCTCACTTACTTCACTGCACCAAAGTTTGGCTGTTGAGTTCTAATAATGGACGTTTATCATTTTTTTATGTTTTAATGAAATCATTCTAATTGTGATGATTAGAGACTTAATAATGATCAATTCCCTCTCAGGTTGAACCCACTTGACATGTGAGAGCTTGAAGGAGTTGTTACAGTCCTCCGTCCATTTCAAAGGATTCGCCGTCCCTTACCACTTCACCACCTTTTTGAGAAGTCTAGATTTGTGAGTATGTCATGGTCTTATAAGGTTATATGAATTCAATACTATTTGTGAGATGAGACGACTTAGATAAATGTATTCCATGTCTCTTTAGGTGACCACCCTATATATGAGAGCCTAAGGAGTCGTTTTCCCATCGTCCCTTTTGAGGACCCTGCTTTGTCTCCTCATCATTCGACTGGCCACTTTAGTTCCTGAGCATTTCACTGTGGTGGAGAGGAATGCAGATATGTGTATGTTTAAAGTTATGTGAAGAACATACTATATGTGTGATAAATGACAATTGGAATTCATCTAAATGCCTCTTTATATTCTCTGCTACCATTACTCCTGTCAAAGCAGTTTCCCTGACCTGCTAGCAAGTTTCTTCTATGATGCATTAGAGTCATCCATCATATCTGAGACTCGTCTTGAACTTTTGTGAGTTATTATCAACTTGTTTGTCTCAGATGAAACAAAAGGTTGATTAGAATTATTTCCTGGCGAAGATTTTCAATTGATGGTTTTAATTCAGAGACATCTGCATATCTTTAAGTTCAATTAACAGTTATGCAGGAGGCCTTAGGCTCTTTTGAGACTTAAGTCATCCTTCAGGACGAGAATATACTGTGTTCACTAAGTCACACACGCTCACAAAAGGCTACATGGCTACATATACTTGTCAGTACACAGATACTGAGTACAAGTTTCGTTTCGGTTCTGCCAGGTCACGGAAATTTGGGTGAGGAGTTGGAAGCTGCTGCGCGGACCGAGGAAGTAAGAGCAAACATACTTGTGCCACATACACTAATATGAGCGAATGCAATCTATATCAAGACCTGTAACCCATATCTTAGGGGAAACTTTCACACAGCTACAGATCATATATAAGTATCTACAGGGCGGGCCCGAAAAACAAACAAAAAAAATAAAAAACCCGTCCGGGGCGCCAGGGGTCCCGGGGCCGGGCGGGTCCGGGGCTTTTCTTTTTCCAATCTCTATTATGGTTTCATAAATGAGTGAGTGGAGTTTTCAGTCTAATGCCTGCACTGTGCTGTAATATGTTTCTATTTTAGGATATTGTCGGGCGAATAGGTTTGGTGTGTGTGTGAGGGGAGCGCGAGCGGTTTTAATAATACTGGGCCTTAACACCAAAGATTTCACAGTCAACAGACTAAAAACGAAAAAGGGTAGCATAGGTTCTCCCCGTTAGTCTCGTCCCCACCCCTAGTCATGACATAACCGCGTTGTATGATTTGAACACTATAATGAAATAAAGATTCGATGATACTACGCTGTACATTGTATCCCTTGGAAGTTCATAGTTAAGTGCTTTATTGTTAACGGCTAATCACCAGCGAATAGACTACCTTTTGTAGTATGCATAAGACAAGATGCCCGCAGTTTTAGTGGGACTTCTATGTACGTGTCCGGCTGAACATGTAGTGGCTTGGTCGGAGAACATGCCAGGGCGAATGTTGTCCCAGTCCACCCCTGCATCACACCTAACACCGGACATATACGTCCTAACAGCAATATAATCAGGCTACAGCCGTTGTGTATTTTATTATGTGAAGCACTAAATGGTTTTAGAAAAATATCGACTCTTTGTTTGTAGATATCTACTAAACTAAAGCAAATAAAGAGAGTAGGCCTGTTATACTGAGTGATATATATTATACACACTGCTCAGCTTTCTGCACGGACCTCACAGCTGTTCTCTCTGTAAACATCGCGTCGCGATGAAAGCAGTTAATAAAATAATATCCAGGGGATGCATGCAGAGCTGTCATTGGCTGAGATAAGTCCGGCCTGGCGTCACGACTCTTTGAAACACCTCTGTTCCCGGAAATGCATCCACGAAGGAGCCGTGGAGGACCGTGGAGGACCCATTAGTGTATCCTCGGTTATAGCTCCTCCAGAGAGGTTCCTCGACGCTCGATCCTCGGTCCTCGAAGTGCATTTAGAGAAATGAGATGTCCTTCAACATGGCGCGCTGAAATTCATTTCCGGGTCACTACCGGAGGACCGAGGAGTCGAGGAGGGGGATTTGATGAAATGAGAAAGGGCCACGGGTTCTTCTGCTCTGACAGCCAGGCATTACGGGTAATCTGTGACGTTTTGCTCTCTCAAAAGTTGGCGGACTTTATTTTGCTTACTTTAACATAATTTTTCATGGTGGGGCTAAGCCATTTCTTGGTATGGGTGTAGCCTACCCCAGCCATACCCTGGCGCTGCCACTGGTGGGATGTATGGGGCGGGCCATTCTGCACATGCGTTGAATGCGTTAAATATTTTAACGCAATTAATTAAAAAAATGTATTACTGCCGTTAACGCGACAATTTTGACAGCATTAGTATTTTTACGTCATGCGTAGGCTCTTGCGATCGGCATTTTTAGAGAGTACCGATCGATCGGTAGAGAGTGAGTATCGGCCGATGGAGCACCCCTAATAACATCGGACTCCAGTGCACGCTATTACGGGCACTATAGAGCACGCGCAAAAGCGCGATTATACACACTATTAAGATGTCAAATATTATTTTAACAACAATGTGGAATTTAAATTCATTGAAGTAGGCTATCAAGGCATTGCTAATTCCTGTCTACATATTACACCGATTCTGCGTAATAATGCCCTGCCCCTGCATCTTCTATTTACATTACATTACATGTTACTTGTTAGACGCTTTTATCCAAAGCGACTTAAATACTCAATACTGTGGGCAGTCCCCACAGGAGCAATTTGGGGTGAAGTGTCTTGCCCAGGGACACAACGACATGCTGACTGCAGTGGGGTTCGAACCTGTAACCACACGCCTCCCTCTTTTCAATCTTTTTAGCAGATTTTGCGTTTTTAGTGAGAAAGAATTCCGCGATACGGAATTTGCGCCATGTCAGTTACTTGTCACTTGTGTTGTGCGTCACGTTAAAAGTAGCCGACTAAAAACTAACAAAAAACTTTTTTTCCACATATTTTTCATTTTTCTTCCCTGAAGCTAAATAATGTATTATATAGCTTAAAATTATCATTTGAATAATAATATATCATATAAAATATATCTCAGGCACAATGAAATGAAATAAAAATATTATATAAAAAAATAAAATGTGCAGGCAGAGGAGCTCTGCCTGCCTGCCGCTAGGGGGTGCTGCAGCACCCTCAGCACCCCCCTTCCTGCGCCCCTGCACAGAGTTGTATGAAACTGCGGCCTTCATGAAAACGTTCAACTCTGGAGTCAAATTAATGTTGCATGGAGCCACTGGCTCCTTGCTGTGAAGCTATGGCAATGTTGGAAAGACAGCTATACTAGATTAATTAGATACAGAAAAGGAGCAGAAACCAATCTAAATATGAACACACTACATTCACTTTTTCTGTCACTCACAGGCAGCTAGCAAACGTTTAGCTCACGTTAGCTAGCGTAAGCTATCAATGCAGCGGTCAGAAATACACAACCACACACAATGATTGTTTTTCTCGACAACTTACCTTACTATTTTTCAAACTACAATTTAAGGCTTCACGAAACCCAGGCGCCTCTGCCAAAGGCCAAACCGAGGAGCAGAGCCCATGCGGAAGTGCCAAACACTGCAGCTAAACGGGAGCAATCTCCAGACCCCACTGTTTGTGCACAACTTTACAGCTGAAATAAACATGTTAAATGCCTTGTACACAAAACGTGTTTGGTATCTTTAGCTCATATCCCCACTCATCACAACTGAATTGTTTTATAACCCACCCGATACATTATAATAACGTTTAGGGTTACGTGTAATTGAGGGCGTGGCCACGGTGAAAGACACTGCGTCACTGTTGGCTAGCACCAGCTAACACTGTGCTAACGGGCTCAGTTGGAACGCAACTTGACCTCTCGGCTGTGTTTGTTGCGGTGCTCTCTGGACTTATAATTTGGCTTGCTGTCTCGTTAAAAACAGCGTCCTACAAGGCTTTGCTTCGGTAAGTTAATATTCTAGTACTTTGTTTATATATTTGCATATATAGTTAGCGGTTTATTTAGACTGCTAACGTAAATGAATTTTTAGCCTTGGGTTAGCATTCGAGCACACCTAAGTGAAAACGTAATAGCAACATCTTTAAACCATGTTATAAACTGTTTACAGCCTATTATTAAAACCAATTTATAATACTTTTTTTAATAAAGCCCGTCTGTGTGAGTTTGGCAAAAACAAGTCTTCTACATTCAGTGTTTCCCCTAGGATGGAGTCATAGCAGCGGTGCTAAGGCACGTGGGCCCAGCATAATGTGAGCGCGGAGCGCGGGGAATTTTTTTGTGCGTGCGAAGTGCGCCCCGCCAATTTGTTTCTATGTGTCAGCACAAGAAAGGCTCTTGAGGCCTAGTGCCAGGGCCGGTTCTAGACAATTTGCTGCCCTAGGTGAGATTTTAGGCGACATTTTATGTGTAAAGAATAAATGAAAAATATCTACAAAAGACAAATACACTGCAAAAACAGAAACTTATTGACATAGGTAATAGACGTCAAAATGGCTTCAAATGTATTCAGTATTGTATGAACATGTTTGAATTGTGGGGTGGACGTCACATCCTCTAGGGGGGTCCGGGAAATGTCTCAAGATTTAGCAAAAATACTCCTTTATTGAACATACAGTAACAAAAATACTACAAATCCACATAACAAACAATCAAAAATGAAAAAGGGTCACCACTTATTATTATTTTAAGACAAAAGAAAAAAAGTCTTTTTTTTTTTTTGGTACCTGGCTGGCTCTCCCTAGCAGCGGCGCTCATATTTCAGCAGCGGCGCTGCGCCGCCACTATTTGTATATAGGGGAAACACTGACATTAGTTAATTTCTTATTAAGTTGATTAAGCGTGTCAACAAAACAGACCAGGTAACTTCAATGTTATTTGAAGAAAAGCGGGGAGTTTATATGCACTTAACCTCACAATTAACTTAATTAAGTGTCATAATTAAACATTGTCTGTGGTTAAATACTAGCATGATGTGCCTTTCCTGTTATGTCTTACCTTCACGTTAACAGTGGACATTGTCAGTGTCATACTATGGAAACAAGGAATATTGAGAGTAATTGATATGAAAATCAAATATATGAGTTGTAAGTGTCTATATGAGTTGTAAATGTCTATTTTCATCACGACTACAATGTCACATCTAGGTATGTTTTTTAAAAACATACTTATAAGTTTAGATAGTGGATGTTTCATTGTGGATAACTGATTTCATTTAAAACTAAGCTCATCAGTTGGATTAATTTATACGTTAGCCTACTTTACATATTTGTTTGAGTTTTTCTAGGTGTTCTAGACAGGCTGCACCGGTGGATGCTCAACATGTGAAGACAGAACTGGACTACAGCAACACTCTTCTTCTGTGCAGTGAACTCCAAAGCCATCACTTCAGAGTGGACTCAAAGGTACAAATACTTGTTTTCATACCTTTCAAAGGACCAAGAAACGTATTGGTTTAAATTTGGTGAAAAAAACACCCATGGTAAGAACAATTACTTGCTACCATGACACATAGCTTGGCTTGTCAACTAAAAGTACATTGTTTACTCCACTCTGCAATAACTTTTACATCATTAAATCCAGTAAGTAGTAGTAGATATTGTTTATAACCAAGTACATGTAATTAATGTATGTTAATTAGAACCACGGCGCTGAGTGTGCAAAGCCACCTCATCTGCCCTTTATATTGTGTGGCGGCGCTACAGTGATGTTCAGGATATGTATTTTGGCTGTAAGTTTATGGTTCTCTTTTATAAAACTGCTAGCATACTCTAATTAAAGGCATATAATAAAGATTAATTTAATTAAATACCATAAAATATAAGGGAATATGAAGTTTATTAAAGAAGTGTGTTTATTGATTTACAGCTCTTTTTAATGTGGTAATGTGGCGTTTCTCCTAACTTTAGTTTGAATCTTTACAGTATATGATTCCTCCTCACAAAGTTGTTCCACTTCAAATCCTGTTTATCATCCGTTTATGACCTTCACCTTGTTTTACTACTTCATGTGCTCTTTGTACTCAGTAGGATCTGTATTTCAAGACTGCTTATTGATCATGGCACTGTCAATCAATGTGAACAACTGTCGAGAGAATTTCACTTACTGTTGAAAAACCTGAAACTCCACCTTATTAAACAGAAGGATGAAAACATCTTTATAGTAACTCTACCATGGATTTCTGTAAAAAGTATCCTACTGCTCTCCAAGCTGGGGAGGATTGAAAGATGTATGAAGTTTCATTCTTGACTTAAAGAGCCTGTGACAGCCTCCCAACAACTGTTGTGCAATGAAATATTGGGCTACTAGTCATCTCGAACCGTCAGTTTAAAAAAGAAGGTGCGATACCGTTCCGATAAATATCAATAATTTCGAACATCGCGGGAAAATTCCTTCGACTCATTTTGAAGTTTTGGGGGAAGCCGGAAGTGACGTCAATGCGGGAACGCTTCACTGTGTGGCGAGAGAGCCAAACAAGGACAAAGTGTGTTGTCATGCGTAGAAATGGTGAATTACTGAGTTNGCGATACCGTTCCGATAAATATCAATAATTTCGAACATCGCGGGAAAATTCCTTCGACTCATTTTGAAGTTTTGGGGGAAGCCGGAAGTGACGTCAATGCGGGAACGCTTCACTGTGTGGCGAGAGAGCCAAACAAGGACAAAGTGTGTTGTCATGCGTAGAAATGGTGAATTACTGAGTTTAGGCACGTTAATAACGTTTTAAATGAAGTTGACTACAGTATATTCATATTTGTCAGTGCTTTCATGTCAATTTGGCGAACATAAACATAAATGATCGTGGTGAAGATGATGATTAAATTAGGATTAAAATCGGTAGTGAGAGCAGCTGAACTTCCTCCCGTGGGATGTGATATAAAAACAAATCAATTATTTTTGTAGTTGTAAACTCAAGTGGATGAAACTACATTTATTAGTGCTTTCATGTCAATTCGGCGAACATATGATACATTAAATGATCGTTTGTTTGAGCCGGTCTGCATTTCCTGATGAAAAAACAAACCGATGCTTTTTGTAGTTGTAGTACACCAACATGGATTAAACGTGTGTTTTTTTTAACACAATATTGGAGAAATTAATGGATAAAATGCACGGATTATTATTATTATTATTATTATTCCCACTCCGATCGGGACACTAGGTCCACCGTTTCCCCGCAGCGAGGCTCCCCCCGTTGACAGTTTACGTGGGCTGGGCTGGGTGCAGTGGCGGACTGGCCATCGGGACGAATCCCGATGGGCCGGTACCGAAGTGGGCCGGTCGGATAAGTCACTAGCACATCCCCCACTCCCCCCGTTGACAATTTACTAGCGGTACCGAAGTGGGCCGGTCGAGAGTCCCGGGATGATTTTTAGTCCCAGTCCACCACTAGCTACATGACCGTATGATCGCCCATATTGACGCACCTAATTCCTAAACTTCTAACAGATACAACATAAAATGATCCTTCAGCCTCATATGAGCTCTCAGACACGTTCAAAATTAAACGGTCATTGCTGTCTGAGCTTGCTACTGTGTGCGCCATCGTGCGTTTACATGCAGATGCTGGGATCCTGAACGGTGCAGCTGGAGCGCTGTGCCCGCAATGACGTCACACATAATTTGACGGGACTTGAAGAATCCCGAGAGGATCCAGCAAATGGTCAACATTGAAGGGCAGATTAATGGTTATCAAAGTACAAAAATCCAAAATCAGTTCAATAACGGTTTTCAAGGGGACAATATTTACTCAAATTGATGGGTTTGGATGATGGGGGAAACTCGTGTCACAGGCTCTTTAAAAAAGAAAGAAAGAGGTGTGGATGGTCCTGGAATAAAAATGAAAAAATGATTTTGCTTTTGAGTTTAGGGTGAACATTTAAAATATGTATTAAACAAACAAAGTGATCAAATAAACTCCCAACATACTTTCAAATGTAAATATAAAATCAGTCATCTACAGTCAATTATCAATGTTTACCTGGGTTCCAGCGAACCATTGTAGTGGTGAGTTCAGAATCAAAAAATCTAGTCCGTGTGTTATCTGGTAAATTAGCTGGAGTCGTCTTAATCGGGTTTGGCAAGTTTCTGACCAGCTGTACCCACAATCCTCTCAGGACCACTAAAGCAATAGACCAAGCAGAAGGAATACGATACGCTCAAATCAATAGAGACGATGGGAAAGGCGATTCACCTGCAATCCAGGGAAATGGGCCAAACAACTGTCACAACATTTTGATTTGCAGGATCATTAATAGCTCTCACAAAACAGTGCCCAAACACACTTTTTTGTGTCATGAGTATTCATTTGAAGAGTTAGATGTTGTTCCGTTCCAGTCTGGTATGTTAATTTCCCTTGTACTCTTGTTCAGAGTTATGCAGAATAACGAGTGGCTGTTCTGCGTTTATTCATTCATTTTTGAAGTATTTTCCACTAGAGTCTGGTCACCTGTTTGCTGCTTTCTATGTTTTGCTGAGTTATTAGTCTTCGTATTTGACGGTGTCATTAGCAAATCCACCGCTTCAGCATTATTCAACCCACTAGTGGACACACCCGGGATGGAAATTTACTGTAGCTCTGGTTTGATTGATGTGGCAATGACTTGCTAGTGCTTTACTCTTTGATGCATTTTTATTAAGAGGGTATGTGTTTTAGGATGGTTTTTATTTTGTATTTCTGCCTTTGAGTGGTTAGAGAATATTTAATGTAACTCTAATCCCTTTCGCTCCACCTTGCATGCTCTGATAGGGGTGTATTGTGTTAATATTGAACATTTTGGCTAGGACTAGGAGCCCTGCGCCCATCTTTCACTTAGGCTGTGCCAGGTGAATCTAATTAACACCCACCTTTCACTTAGGCTGTGCCAGGTGAATCAAATTAAGTCACTTGTACCTAATGGGAGACTTAATCTGTATGCAGGGAAGAGAATATGGTCGATTGTATTTATAAATGGACATCTTTTCCGGTTGACATTTCTCAACAATTCTGTGTAGCAACATGTGAGAGCATTTGCATTCTGGATCTACGAGGTTGTGCACTTATTTTTGGTCAGTGAAGCGGATATTCATCTTCAATCCATTGAGCTAACTAGTATTTCAGAACAAATTAACGCTTCAAGCTCACATTTTCTCCCCATATTCCATAACAAGAGGAAATAAGAAAAAAAGAAGCTTATCATGCCTGGGGTTAATTGCCCGCAAACCAGGATCTCCTTTTGAATGTTTCTACGTCTCTAAATGAGTTAATTAGCAATTCTTTGCAATTCTTTTATAGTGTCGTAATTGAGGGTAATTAAGTGAAGTGATGGCATTAGTGGATTGGTGGACAAAGCATCAAAACCACTGCTAGGGGTCTAGCATACATGAATATGTCATTAATGGTGACACTCAAGAATAAACCCCACGACCTCTTATTGTGATAAAGCTTTAGATGAGCAATGTGTTCATTTGCCTGAAACGTTTTTTGTTATTTAGATAAGTGGGATAATTGGAATCGAGATGAATGCCGTATTAGAGTGCAGATGTGCTATGGAGCTTTGTGGAAGACCAGCAGGGTTTTGCCCTCTGTGTCACGCCTCAGGCACCCACACCTCTCCCTGGTGAACAACCTTAAATCAGGGAGCAGTTCTACAATTACGTGTCAAAAGACTAAACTGAAAGGATCCATTCACACTGGCATGTACACATTTAGCTGTGAAAGGGTCAATGCCCTTCAAACGTCTTGTGTACCTCTTATGCTATTGAGCCATAAACATGGTTTTGCTTTAACACACACAAGACTACTCACTGCATACTGTGCATACTGAATGTCTTAAAACTTTCATTAGAAGTAACTTGAAACTGTGAGGAAGGCAGAGCATTGAAGTGTCCATGTGTGTATTGGACTGTTGCTAATTATGTGAAAAAAGTCAAAGGTGAGAAGCAAATTTGCGACATCTCTTCCAATGTGTGAGTTTGGTATTGTTAGTTAAACTTGAGATATCCAGGGTGTGGGATTTCTTTTTTTGTATACAAATTGCTCACAGCACATTGCTTCTGGAATGAAGCATTGCTTTCCTCCCAAGAAAAGGGACAGCATCAGTCATGTTAGCAAGTGCCCAAAAGCACCATATGTTCACATTCAAATTACAGAGCCGGTTTGCTTTTCTGTCAAGGACAAATCACAATGATTACAGTGGGAGGTGATTGAATGGGTCAACAAATGCTGTCCGCCTCCTGTTAATACTAAGGGTCAATGTTGGGTTTTATTTTACCCATGACCACAACTCTCCCCTGACCTTAAGTCGTTAAGGTATAACGACCTATACCCTTCAACACGATATTTCCCTTAACTGATGCTGTGATCAGTTAAATTGTTACATTAGTGAATTAGAACAACTTTAAAAGACGGAGGCCATTATTTTTGACCTGCCTTAAGAGGGGGGTCAAATGACAGAATCAGTCATTTAAGGAGTTGTTCCAAAATGATATATGCTCACGTTCAACTGACAAGGCCCTCTGGCAGCCATTAAAACTACATCTGGAGCAAAGCAGGAAATCAGGTTATCGTAGAGCCGCACAGACAGAATTCAACTTTAAACTCCACTCCACGCTTCTATTTCCCACCAAATGTTAACGTTTTTTTCCTACCCCTAAGCTTTAACACTAACATTGTTTTGGCAGATTTCTTCAGAGACCAGATTTTACTTTCAGAAAAACAGCAAATATTGGCATTATTCATCAAAGTATACCGTACTTTTATTTGTAGCCTGTCAGTTTATAAGCCTGCCTCATATGAATGGATTTGGTCATCTCTGCCTGGAAGATGTCCAACCCGCACCTTACTATTACCAAAAAGAAAAGAAGAGAAAACAGTACTTGCTTAGGCTACACAGGCTGTTGTTTTGGCTTTGCTCCGGGTCTGTCTCGTTGAAGATACTCAACTCCTCCTTAAATGGTGCTTCCACCTGTGACCGCACAAAGGGAATGTAAGAGGACATTGCTTGTCATTTTGTGCAGAGGTTATTGTGGACTGTAAATACCTCCCCAACAGCAAAAGCTCTACGCTGCAATGACTCAGAGAGTGTTGTTTTGATATAAAAAGCCACCATAAGAGGCAATTTGGCCTTTTGTACCTTGAGCTGAGACACAAATGCTCAGATTACATGTTAAAAACTGTCCTATTCTGACAGGTGTTGTGCCCATAATAGAAATTCTGCCTTTGCAAGCAGACAGGGGATACTTAAAAGTTAAATCTCTTTTGTTTCTTTTCAGAGTTTTTTTCAGAGTCTTCTTTTAACATTTAAATTGTCTCCCACTTAGATAAGGCTGTGCTATTTCATACAGAGACAACTGGAAATTACAACTACAACCAAGACGTGTAATTCGCAGAAACAGCCAGGCCCACTGGGAGCAGTGTGTGTGCTGGTGAGAAGAAACATTGTCTAATTATCAGTTAGAGATGATTAGAGCAAAAGCAAATGCTCTGTGACAATACTGCAAAGTCCTTAGAATGGAAAATTGCTTTAAAACTTTATGAGTTGGTTTTCATGCAAACTGTGTGCAAGCAGCAGCTGTTTAGGAAAGAAAAGTTTCTATCACTGAATTATTAACTTAGTAGACTCATAGGAAATTTTTCTAGAAAAATAATATTTATAATATAACACTTGCATTTGCTCCTGGTGTGTCATCAAGTTACAAAGCTCAAATTCAGAGGGATTTCATGGAAATTGACAGACGGTGTGAGTCATACAAATTCAAATGTTTTTCTATGGGAGGTTATTCTTCATTTGCCTCCATACACTTCTGTATTCTATTGTTCAGACGAAAAGCTGGAGATTGGAACTATCGAACACATCTTGATACGGTGAGTGAAGCAGGTAGGACTCAAATGCAGATAACATTTGATAACACCTTTATTTCAAGGTCTAGAGTAAACTTGGAACAAACAAAACACTCTCCGGTGAACTAAGTCACAAACAAAAGAAGCACCAACACTGAACACAGGAGGAGACAAGACTAAATACACAGAAGGGTAATCACAGGACAAGAAACAGCTGGGCAGGGGAGGAGAAACACAAGGGCCACAGGTGAACACAATCAGATAACTAGACACCAGGGAACTAATGACAAGAGGAAAAACACAGGGAAAAGGACCAGACAATAACCCAGAGGAAAACATGACATGGAAAACAGCAAAAACATCCAAACCTACAAAACTACAACCGTGACATGAACCCAGGAGCGTGACACATCTTCATATGGCCAGTGTGTATTGCTGTGTTTGCAGAAGTACACTTTACTTGGCACATGTTTTTCTCAATCAGGTATAAAATCCAATCTGACCCGCAATGTGCTCCATCAGCTGAGTTAACAGTGAGGTGGAGAGTGAGGAGGAGGGAGAAAGTGGGCTACTTTAGTGGTTCAAATTATAAAGGACTGTGGAGTAAACTGCTGCTAGATCAAAGATTCCCAGCCAAGCGTGGCTTCCATTGTCTCTAAATAATAAGAAATTGAAATTGATTATGCCAAGTGGAGCAAGACATTGCAAAGGAAATTGGAAAGTATTACTGTGGCAAAGGAGAGATGTACTTAGCTAACGCTGATTTCAGGCACCGAGTATGTACCCTGTGGAGATGGAGGATTCAGGATGATCCGTTTTGGTTTGGAGAAAGCAATCTAAAGCACCAGAGATAAGGTCCAGAAAATGTAGATGTTTCATTTCATTTTCTGGAAAAATGTCTGTGTTTCCCTTGGAAAAAAAATACCAATTGGGTTTTGAATCTTTACAATGAAGTTTGTAGGTCAGAATGCGTTTGCTAAATCCTTTAGTTCACTGGTCCTCCATGCAAAGTAAATATACAGTATGTATTACATTAAGCACTAAAGTTATGATTGCGAAGAGTCTTTGGCTATAGGCCCTGTAGACATGTTTGGGGGTTGGGGTGATGATGCCATAGTTGGGAAGGGCAATTTCTAACTATTTTGATGTTTTAAAGTTTACAAAATAAACAGATTCAGTTTAAATTAAGCCCCTGTGTAATGAATACTGAAAAAACATAGTTCTTCAAATTTCCAACATGGTTGACAATGTGTTGAAATGAAATCTATCTCCATAGATCTCTGTGTGTAGGTGTAGATGTGACTATAATGGTTTTCATGTTTGGTTTTCTCCTGCGTATTGAACACTCTTGATTTTATGTCCATGGTGAAGTTCAGCAATATGGACAGTGGCAGTATATTGAATAATGCCTGGCATTGACTTTAAATCACTTGCTCTGATCAGGTTAATAAGAAACCACCATAGGAAGATTGAGAGATGGGGGCGCCTTTTATTTTACGCTAATTACACTGTCAATTTGAGTAGTAACATTAACTATCGCCAACCAAATCTGAAGGGGAATTATGCAGCGCTATTAATTAGTAATCATGGAGTTGGTCAAGCTCTGTGTTTTATATTTATGGGTAGATTTAAATTCTATTGGATTTGGTGATTACTACTGGGAGGGTCTATCAGTTAAGGAGGTCATCTTCTCTCCTGGATCACTACATAGCATTGTTAATTAGGAGACCACAAAACCCCACAGGATGAGTAGCTCAGAGTACATTCTAGAGCAAAAGTAAATACCCTTCACAGTGAGAGAAAGCGTTAATGTAGCAAACGTGATGCAGTGAGTAACTTATCTATTATTTTTCTCCAAACGTGAGGGGGATTTTAATTTCTTCCTGCTGAGCGTTTGACTCACATGGATTGCTTCTGATTTTTCATTAGTCCGCAGAGAATGGATGCTATTTGTTATGCCTATGAATAAGTGTGCAGAGGATGTGTGAAGAGAAAAAACAAAGTTGCCCATGATTACAATCTCCCGGAGATATGGAAGGTGCACTGTAGGAGTCCACCGATGCTCTTTCACAGCTCATCAGAAGTCCCTGGAACGGGGAGAGAGCAAAGGCAGGAGTGCGTAGTGCTGACTGGCAAGCAGCCAAAACACTAACTGCGGCATGGGGGAAAAATCTACTTTTATTTTGGCAGATGGGAGAAGCAGTTGGATTACACTGGCAATGATTGTAAACTGGCAAAAGGGCTGTAGTTATGATGAGAATATATAAAATATATGTATATCAGTCAGAATCTAGAATCGTTTTTATTTCCAAGTAGCTTATGAGGTATTTGCTTTGGTGTAAATGGTTCATACAAACACACATAAAGAAGAATACGTTGTTTAAAGCAAACAATAGTACTATTATTAACAATTATTTTTAAAGACTATTTTTACAAATTAAAAAGCCTTTTTACACGCCTCTCAATCTAGACGCTTTATACTCTACTGACTTCTACAAAAATCAGCAAGCCTAATCCACATCTCCAGATCCAAACCTCTATTGTAATTTACGGTGTGACACTTTAGGTGTTACTTTTGTCAGACTTGCTGGAAAGAAAATGATGCAATTTACGAGAGGCAGTTTTGATGGGTTTTCTGAGGCGTAAATAAGAGAAAGACGTTTTTATTGTTTCTTGAGTGAATTGTGTGTGTCCCCAGGATGTCAAACACTCCTGGCGATTATAACTCATCATCCTATAAACTGGGGAGATGTAAGAATAGAAAGACATAACAGAAGTTTGTGTGTCTGGTGATGGTTGCTCAAGACCCATTTGGCTGCCCACAGTGGATCTGGTGTGAGTAATCTCACTTTGATAATCCATGTCCCTTGAAGTAGACAGTGCAGATGGAAAACATACCTGCCGCCTTCACAAAGCTCTGAAGGGAGGGAGTTAATGACCTGAAAAAATACGTCATAGGCAAGCTGTCTTTTTAGTGCTGGCATTATTTCCAACTGAAGTCTGTGAATATTCTCTGTCATCCAGGTGATTTAGAAGAGTCAAAAGCCAAGTCTTCTTTTTTCTGAGGAAACTTTGAAGAAATAATTTGGATGAGATGCAACACGTCTTTAAGGTTCTAAAGCAAGTCCAGTGTGATTTTGTAAATGTTAAGGTCAAAAGATGCATACTCAGTTAGGGCTGTGCGATTATGGCAAAAATCATAATAACGATTATTTGGGTCAATAATTGATATCACGATTATTTTGACGATTATTCATTGGCCATTTATTAAACTTTAAAACATATAATATTTGACCAATAAACAAGATCAACAAATATGTTGGAGCGCACTTCCAAAACCATACTAAACATATATTAATATGATAAATAAAAATAAATTAGACCAAAATAAATTAAATCAAATATGTTGCAGTGCACTGTCACAACCTACTGAAAACTCCTTAACATATAGCCAACATTTTGGTAAAACATATTCAACATATTCCACTCAGTTAAACGTTGAAGGCTGGCCAACCGTCATGGT